>NC_141875.1:213462737-213765767 GCF_056163025.1 Triticum urartu
GTTGACGTGGTCTCCTTGCTGGGCGACGTTCTTCACGTAGAAGTACGACTTCTGCCAGATCTTCACCGACTGGATCAGGGGGATGGACGGGAACGGGTTGTTCTCGCCCGACCTCCTCATGGAGATGAAGGCCCCGCAGGGGCGGGCACGCCTGCGACGACAGTGCCGAGTTTGCTCTGGAAGAATTCCCCCCAGAGCTCCAGCGTGGGGAGCAGCCCCAAGAAACCTTCGCAGAGAGAGACGAAGGCCGACAGCAGCATCACCGCGTTGGGCGTGAGGTGATGCGGCTGAAGATTGTAGAACTCGAGGAAGGAGCGCAGGAATCCGCTCGCCGGAAGGCCGAAGCCGCGCAGGAAGTGCGAGCGGAAGACGACCCGCTCGCCCTCCTCCGGTGCCGGCGAGATCTCCATCTCTGGCGCCAGGCGAACCCGCACGAGGTTGGCGTCGGGCAGGCGTCGAGTCTGGCGGAGGAACTCAACATGGTCCTCATGGACGTTGGAGCCATCCCACGAGCTCGACAGCGCCATGGGAGCAAGACGATGTGGCGGTGCGGCGGCGCTGAGACGGGAGGCTGCGGCGGCAACGAGAGGAAGAAAGGAGGACGAGAAGGGGCGGAGCGAGAGAGAGCGTGCGAACCTCTGTCTCTCCCCCTCCTCCCCCTACTTATAGGCTCGCGTGGCGGAGCCGAGGAGACGCGGCGTGGGGAAACGTGGGGATCGATCGTGCTCACTCCCCCACGTCCCGCGTTTATTGCGCCCTAAATGGCGAAATAAATCGCCACGGGAAGGCGAGCGGTCCACCTGGGCCGCAGAAGATCAGCGTTCGGGCCGAGGCCTAGGAGTGGCGGGCCCGGGCCTGCGGCGGCGTCCGTCGCGCGCGTGCGCTGGCAGGATCTCGCTGCCACGTGGCCCGCGGGAGGGCCCGCGGTCAGCACGCGGGTCGACCACTTTCCCGCCTGCAAGACGCAGGGCTCCCCGAAATCGGCATACACCAGCAAAGCCAGCTCTTCAGGGTAGGAAGCTGACCAAGCTTCTCGTCCCTTTGTCCGCCTCGAAGCTCGATCAGCTTCGGGGACTACTGTCGGAGTAAATAGCCATGGGTAGCCTAGCCGGCTTCCCCTGGCCCTTCTAAAAAAATTACAAGCCCGTCCGGCTCTCAAGAATCCAAGACATGGGGCCGCCTTCCCCTTGCTGGCTGTCACCCAGGCCGGCTTTCGGAAGGCGGCCCGACTTTAGCCCTCATGAAGAAAGCCATGGGAGGGCCGACTCCAAGAAGCCGGCTCCAAGAAGGAAGGCCGACTCCAAGAAGGAGGCCGACTCCAAGAAGGAGGCCGACTCCAAGAAGCCGGCTCCCATAAAGCGGTCGAGACCGTACCCTCAAAGTTTGCATCCACCTAACGGCGATGTGACAGGGCACGGCTACAGTAAAGCCTGCCACCCCCAAATCCCGGAGCACGACCAGCACAGTGCGCCGTACGGGTGACCATGACCCGTCCGGCGCAACACTGTTGCCATGTTGACCCTGATGCCATCCACGATGGGCTGCCAGTACGGCCCACGGGCGGTGGGCCCCTTCGGGCAGAGAGACACCTGAAGGCGGCCACGCCTTCCCCAGTCGGCCCAAGACAGAGCCGGCTCCCCGCAGCTGGCTTGCCGCCTCCCTCGAAGGAGACGCCCCATTAAGGAGACAAGACGCGGTGAGGCTACAGCAATCGCCCGCCGGGCGGCGGCACTGTAGCCACGCCTACCACGACGAAGCCCACGTCATCAAGATGGAGCAGCAGTAACCAGCCGCCGACCAGGTCCTGGATAGTGGGGCCTGCCTGTCGACCAAGGGGCCAGCAACCGGCGGGACCCACCAGTCGGCGGGTCCCAGCAGCCGGCGCAGAAGCCGGCGAGCGCAGTCACAGACGGCTGGGCCCCGCGCCCAGTCGGATTACCATTGTACCCCCGGGGGGTAGGCCTATATAAACCCCCCGGGGCACCCATGCAAAGGTTGGACCCCTAGCTAGTTTTAGACACCACACAAGGAGAAGAAGCAAGCTAGCCGTGCCCTTCTTCCTCCTCCCACCGAACAGCTCAAGGAGCATTGTGTAGCTACTTGTCCATCTAGTGATCATGCGGAGACCCCGCAGAGCAGCAGTAGGGGTGTTATCTCCACGGAGAGCCCCGAAGCTGGGTAAGATTCGCTGGCGTGCATGTCTTCACCTCATCCCGTTTCCAGGCACCGGCGACGTCTTACTGGCTCCCACAATGATAAGCCACCCGTTGGCATATGTCGCACCTACCACCCGACACACGATGCAGACTTCAGTCAGTTATCGGTGTCTTTGAGTGTTTAATAACTCAGAGCCCATGAAAAATTGGAATTAGTGAGAATGTAGCACTTGATGAAGAACTCATAAGAAGTATGCAATTCCATGATAATCTTGAGATACCAGGGGTAATACTTGACGACAGATCATAGTAAAGGTTGGAATAGGGTAATGCTCTACAGAAGACAAGTGCTCAAACTTGCACGAGAAATGGAATCAAGGAGAAACATGGTCGGAACCATGTCCACAGATACAAGATGAACTTATAACAAGGGGGTAATTATTTTAAGAGAAGCTTCCATGATAAGGTATACATCATTTCCATGGGCATGAACACAAGGTTCAAAGTCGACTCCCACTTGTTCAACGCATAACCTTTCATTCACCTCTCGTATTTTGAAATGACATTAGTTGTTGAAAGTTTTACCAGGTGCAATACCAGATAAGTATGACCTGTGAAATCTTCTGGGTTTGCACAGATTAGGGAAGGCATTAGTTCAAACCATTGGGTATCTTAGTAACATATATCACAAACTTCAGGAGTAAATAACACAAGCTCGAAAGTAGAGCATGGTTGACAAGGCAGAGGATACAGTTTACCAAAGGCATTATATACCTGTGGAAAGGCTCACAAGGTTATTGAACATTAAGGACGATGTCAGATGAAATCCAACAATGGATCTGACGATCCACAACGGAGCTGATGTGAGTACCAGTATTGTACCAGAAGAAGAAAGAATGCAACGGCATTGGATTATGGAAACAACTGACTAGTCCAGAGCTCAAATGCAAAGGAATTATGATTTTCAAATCAAGGGATCAGAAGCAATGTTCTGATTAGGGATGGATAAGTTGAATAGCCTTAGGGGTACAATCGACGGCAATTGGATTTGTTGAGAACCAGCTCATGTTCAAAATGACGTCTGAGCCGGAAAGAAAATTTAAAAGGATCAACTGATGATTGCATGCATTCGCACTCATGTTGAATCAAAGGGATCAAAATGATGGTGCCTAATGATACTAACGAATATTGCCAGACATATGGAAAGCATCCATCATGCAAGCAGACAAGTATTGCAGAGCAATAAGCTACTAAGGATTTTTGGAGGATCGAATAGTATTTTGATGACCATTGTGACACACATGAACAACTGGGGATGAGCGGATACTCGATAAGGGCGAGATATTATCCGTAGGGGTATTCAGGTGGCAAGGAACTGCAAGGCAGTAGGCACAAAATATTCTCGGAACAATACAGAGAATTTTCGGTGTATCTTGTAATAACAAGATCAATGGGATTTGAAAGGGCAAGTGGATGTAGTTATCCATAATGATATAACAGTGGTAGGGAATTTGCAAAGGCGATGGGCACAAAGTCTCGAAAGAGTAGTAGAGAGTAACTACGAAATCTTATGATGCAGCAGGCGATCATCTGGCCTGAATGGGGCTCTCCGGGAGGAAGTATTTTCGAGAACCTAAAGTTAGATTTTAGCAAAATCATTTAACCTGAATAGAAGAGAGATCAGAGTCCCAGAGTATAGACGAGGAATAAAAGATCCTAATACCACCCAGATGGCGACGTGGGCCCGTAAGGCACACAGCCATGTTAGTAAAAAGTTTTGTAATGTCTAGACTCGACTTTGGCCAAGGAGTGTGGAAGGGGGATTCCTATAGGCAGTCAACTCTGATACCAACTTGTGACGCCCCCGATTCAATCGTACACTAATCATACACGCAAACGTGTACGATCAAGATCAGGGACTCATGGGAAGATATCACAACACAACTCTACAAATAAAATAAGTCATACAAGCATCATATTACAAGCCAGGGGCCTCGAGGGCTCGAATACAAGAGCTCGATCATAGATGAGTCCGCGGAAGCAACAATATCTGAGTACAGACATAAGTAAACAAGTTTGCCTTAAGAGGGCTAGCACAAACTGGGATACATATCGAAAGAGGCGCAGGCCTCCTGCCTGGGATCCTCCTAACTACTCCTGGTCGTCGTCAGCGGGCTGCACGTAGTAGTAGGCATCTCCCGAGTAGTAGTAGTCGTCGTCGACGATGGCGTTTGGCTCCTGGGCTCCAACGTCTGGTCGCAGCAATCGGGTATAGAAAGGGGGAAAAGAGGGAGCAAAGCAACCGTGAGTACTCATCCAAAGTACTCGCAAGCAAGGAGCTACACTACATATGTATGCATTGGTATCAAATGGAATAAGGGTATCATATGTGGACTGAACTGCAGAATGCCGGAATAAGAGGGGGATAGCTAGTCCTATCGAAGACTACGCTTCTGGTAACCTCCATCTTGCAGCAGGAGAAGAGAGTAGATGGTAAGTTCACCAAGTAGCATCGTGTAGCATAATCCTAACCGATGATCCTCCCCTCGTCGCCCTGTGAGAGAGCGATCACCGGTTGTATCTGGCACTTGGAAGGGTGTGTTTTATTAAGTATCCGGTTCTAGTTGTCATAAGGTCAAGGTACAACTCCAAGTCGTCCTATTACTGAAGATCACGGCTATTCGAATAGATTAACTTCCCTGCAAGGGTGCACCACATAACCCAACACGCTCGATCACATTTGGCCGGACACACTTTCCTGGGTCATGCCCGGCCTCAGAACATCAACACGTCGCAGCCCTACCTAGGCACAACAGAGAGGTCAGCACGCCGGTCTAAATCCTATGGCGCAGGGGTCTGGGCCCATTGCCACTTGTACGTTGCGTACGCGGCCGGTGAGCAGACCTAGCCTCCCTTATACAAGAGTAGGCGTTCCAGTCCAACCCGGCGCGCGCCACTCAGTCACTGACGTCACGAAGGCTTCGGCTGATACCATGACGTCGAGTGCCCATAACTGTCCCCGCATAGATGGTTAGTGCGTATAGGCCAGTAGCCAGACTCAGATCAAATACCAAGATCTCGTTAAACGTGTTAAGTATCTGCGAACGCCGACCAGGGCCAGGCCCACCTCTCTCCTAGGTGGTCTCAACCTGCCCTGTCGCTCCGGCACAAAGTAGCAGTCGGGGGCCGTCGGGAACTCAGGCCCACCTCTACCGGGATGGAGCCACCTGCCCCTTCAGCCCCCATCTCCGTACAATATCATGAGTAATGTAAGAGTATAAAGTATATAGTATATGCCCGTGATCACCTCCCGAAGTGATCACGGCCCAGTAGTATAGCATGGCAGACGGACAAGAGTGTAGGGCCACTGATGTAACACTAGCATCCTATACTAAGCATTTAGGATTGCAGGTAAAGGTAACAAGAGTAGTAGCAAGGACAGGCTATGCATCAGGATAGGATAACGGAAAGCAGTAACATGCTACACTACTCAAATGCAGCAGTAGAAAGAGAGTAGGCGATATCTGGTGATCAAGGGGGGGGCTTGCCTGGTTGCTCTGGCAAGAAAGAGGGGTCGTCAACACTGTAGTCGTACTGGGTAGCAGTGGCGTCGGTCTCGGTGTCTAGCGAGAGAAGAGGGGGAAGAAACAATAAATATAATGCAAACAAATGCATGACGATGCATGACATGACAAGTAGCGGTGCTAGGGGTGCCCTAACGTGGTATGAGGTGGTACTAGTGAAGGATGGAAACATCCGCGAAAATATCCCCGGTGTTTCGCGTTTTCGGACAAATGAATCGGAGGGGGAAAGTTGCGTGTTTGCTATGCTAGGGATGCGTGGCGAACGAACGGGCTGCGTCACCGGATTCGTCTCGTCGTTTTGAGCAACTTTCATGTACAAAGTTTTTCCATCCGAGCTACGGTTTATTTTATATTAATTTTAAAAGATTTAAATCATTTTTAGGGTTTATTTAATTAATTAAATCAACATTATCCAGAATAGTGTCTGCTGACGTCATCATGACGTCAGCATGACATCAGCAGTTGACCTGGTCAACCTGACAGGTGGGTCCCACCTGTCAGTGACACATTTAATTATCTAGTTTAATTAACCTAATCAGGATTAATTAGGGCGGTGGGCCCCACTGTCATTGACTAGTTAAATAACTAACAGTAGTTAGTTTAATTAGTTATTTGGTTAAACTTAATCATGATTAATTAGTTTAATTATTCAATATTAATTAATTAATTAATATTTTATTTATTATTTATTTTTCATTTTTTAAAAAAATCCCTTTTTATTTCGTTCTAGGGGGCTGGGCCCCATGCATCATTGACCAAAGGCCATACAGAGCACGGGCGTCGGTTACGGGCGCGCCTCGTTCAGGCGTACGCCTAGGGGCACGCGGGCGTGGGCGCCGGCAGCCACGGCGGTGATGCGCGCAGGGGATCACCTGTTGGGGAACGTAGCAGAAATTGAAAATTTTCTACGCATCACCAAGATCAATCTATGGAGAAGTCTGCCAACGAGGGAAGGAGAGTGCATCTACATACCCTTGTAGATCGCTACGCGGAAGCGTTCAAGAGAACAGGGTTGATGGAGTCGTACTCGTCGTGATCCAAATCACCGATGATCCTAGTGCCGAACGGACGGCACCTCCGTGTTCAACACACGTACAGCCCGGTGACGTCTCATACGCCTTGATCCAGCAAGGGGAGAAGGAGAGGTTGGGGAAGACTCCATCCAGCAGCAGCACGACAGCGTGGTGGTGGTGGAGGAGCGTGGTACTCCAGCAGGGCTTCGCCAAGCACCGCAAGAGACGAGGAGGGAGAGGGGTAGGGCTGCGCCAAGAAGGAGAGAAACTCATCTGTTGGCAGCCCCAAGTCCTCAAGTATATATATAGGGGAGAGGGAGGGGTGCGCCCCACCTAGGGTTCCACCCTAGGGGCGGCGGCCAGCCCCAATCCCATCTAGGGTGGCGGCCAAGTGGAGGGGGGAGGGAGGCGCACCAGGCATGGGCCTTAAGGCCCATCTGCCCTTAGGGTTTGCCCCCTCTTCCCCTTAGGCGCATGGGCCTTGGTGGGGAGGCGCCCCAGCCCATTTAGGGGCTGGTCCCTTCCCACTATTGGCCCATGTAGGCCTCCGGGGCTGGTGGCCCCACCCGATGGACCCCCGGACCCCTCCGGTGGTCCCGGTACACTACCCGTGATGCCCGGAACACTTCCGGTGGCCAAAACCATACTTCCTATATATTAATCTTTACCTCCTGACCATTCCGGAACTCCTCGTGACGTCCGGGATCTCATCCGGGACTCCGAACAACATTTGGTAACCACGTATATCTATTCCCTATAACCCTAGCGTCATCGAACCTTAAGTGTGTAGACCCTACGGGTTCGGGAGTCATGCAGACATGGCCGAGATAACTCTCCGGCCAATAACCAACAGCGGGATCTGGATACCCATGTTGGCTCCCACATGTTCCACGATGATCTCATCGGATGAACCACGATGTCGAGGATTCAATCAATCCCGTATACAATTCCCTTTGTCTAGTGGTACGATACTTGCCCGAGATTCGATCGTCGGTATCCCGATACCTTGTTCAATCTCGTTACTGGCAAGTCTCTTTACTCGTTCCGTAACACATCATCCTGTGATCAACTCCTTGGTCACATTGTGCACATTATGATGATGTCCTACCGAGTGGGCCCAGAGATACCTCTCCGTTTACACGGAGTGACAAATCCCAGTCTCGATTCGTGCCAACCCAACAGACACTTTCGGAGATACCTGTAGTGTACCTTTATAGCCACCCAGTTACGTTGTGATGTTTGGCACACCCAAAGTATTCCTACGGTATCCGGGAGTTGCACAATCTCATGGTCTAAGGAAATGATACTTGACATTAGAAAAGCTTTAGCATACGAACTACACGATCTTTGTGCTAGGCTTAGGATTGGGTCTTGTCCATCACATCATTCTCCTAATGATGTGATCCCATTATCAACGACATCCAATATCCATGGTCAGGAAATCGTAACCATCTATTGATCAACGAGCCATTCAACTAGAGGCTTACTAGGGACATGGTGTTGTCTATGTATCCACACATGTATCTGAGTTTCCTATCAATACAATTCTAGCATGGATAATAAACGATTATCATGAACAAGGAAATATAATAATAACCAATTTATTATTGCCTCTAGGGCATATTTCCACCAGTCTCCCACTTGCACTAGAGTCAATAATCCAGTTCACATCGATATGTGATTAACACTCAAGGTCACATCCCCATGTGACTAACACCCAAAGAGTTCTGGGTTTGATCATGTTATGCTTGTGAGAGAGGTTCCAGTCAACGGGTCTGCAGCATTCAGATCCGTGTGTACTTCGCAAATTTCTATGTCATCTTGTAGATGCAACTACTACGCTACAGTTGGAGCCATTTCAAATAACTGTTCTACTTGGAGCTTTTCTAAATTGTTGCTCCATTATACGTATCCGGTATCTCTACTCAGAGCTATCCGGATAGGTGTTAAGCTTGCATCGACGTAACTCCTTATGTCGAACTCTTTATCACCTCCATAACCGAGAAACATATCCTTATTCCTCTAAGGATAATTTAGACCGCTATCTGGTGATCTACTCCTAGATCACCTTTGTACCCTCTTGCCAAATATGTGTCAAGGCACACATCAGGTGTGGTACTCAGCATGGCATACCGTATGGAGCCTATGACAAAACCATAGGGGACGACCTTCGTCCTTCCTCTTTCTTCTGCCGTGGTCGAGCTTTAAGTCTTAACTTCATACCTTACAACTCAGGAAAGAACTCCTTCTTTGACTGATCCATCTTGAACACCTTCAAGATCATGTCAAGGTATGTGCTCATTTGAAAGTACCATTAAGCGTTTTGATCTATCCTTATAGATCTTGATGCTCAATGTTCAAGTAGCTTAATCCAGGCTTTCCATTGAAAAACACTTTCCAAATAACCCTATATGCTTTCCAGAAATTCTACGTCATTTCTGATCAACAACATATACTCATCAGAAATTCTATAGTGCTCCCACTCACTTCTTTGGAAATACAAGTTTCTCATAAACTTTGTATACACCCAAAAACTTTGATCATCTCATCAAAGCATACATTCCAACTCCGAGATGCTTACTCCAGTCCTTAGAAGGATTGCTGGAGCTTTGCATACTTGTTAGCATCTTTCAGGATTGACAAAACTTTCCGGTTGTATCACATACAACCTTTCCTCAAGAAAATCGTCGAGGAAACAATGTTTTGACATCCTATCTGCAAGATTTCATAAATAATGCAGTAATCGCTAATATAATTCCAACAGACTCTTAGCATCGCTACGAGTGAGAAAGTCTCATCGTAGTCAACTCCTTGAACTTGTCGGAAAACATCTTAACGACAAGTCGAGCTTTCTTAATGGTGATACTTACCATCATTGTCCGTCTTCCTTCTAAAATCCATATGTACCTAACAGCCTTACGACCGTCAAGTAGTTCTTCCAAAGTCTACACTTTGTTTTCATATATGGATCCTCTCTCGAATTATATGGCCTCGAGCCATTTTGGAATCCAGTCCCACCATCGCTTCTCCATAGCTCGTAGGTTCATTGTTGTCTAGCAACATGACTTCCAAGACAGGATTACGTACCACTCTGAAGTAGTACGCATCCTTGTCATCCCACGAGGTTTGGTAGTGACTTGATCTGAAGTTTCATGATCACTATCATAAGCTTCCACTTCAATTGGTGTAGGTGCCACAGGAACAACTCCCTGTGCCCTGCCACACACTAGTTGAAGAGACGGTTCAATAACCTCATTAAGTCTCCACCATCCTCCCACTCAATTCTTTCGAGAGAAACTTTTCCTCGAGAAAGGACCCGATTCTAGAAACAATCCCTTATTGCTTTCGGATCTGAGACAGGAGGTATACCCAACTGTTTTGGGTGTCCTATGAAGATGCATGTATCCGCTTTGGGTTCGAGCTTATCAGCCTGAAACTTTTCCACATAAGCGTCGCAGCCCCAAACTTTTAAGAAATGACAACTTAGGTTTCTCTAAACCATAGTTCATACGGTGTCATCTCATCGAAATTACGTGGTGCCCTATTTAAAGTGAATGTGGTTGTCTCTAATGCCTAACCCATAAACTATCATGGTAATTCGATAAGAGACATCATGGTATGCATCATATCCAATAGGGTGCAGTTATGATGTTCGGACACACCATCATACTATGGTGTTCCAGGCTGTATTAGTTGTGAAACAATTTCCACAATGTCTTAATTCTGTGCCAAACTCGTAATTCAGATATTCATCTCTATGATCATATCATAGACATTTTATCCTCTTGTCACGACGATGTTCAACTTCACTTTGAAATTACTTGAACCTTTCAATAATTCAGACTTATGTTTCATCAAGTAAATATACTCAGTATCTACTCAAATCATCTGTGAAGTAAGAACATAACGATATCCACTACATGCCTCAGCACTCATTGGACTGCGCACATCAAGATGTATTACTTCCAACAAGTTGCTTTGTTGTTCCATCTTACTAAAAACGAGGCTTTTCAGTCATCTTGCCCATGTGGTATGATTTGCATGTCTCAAGTGATTCAAAATCAAGTGAGTCCAAACGATCCATCTATATAGAGTTTCTTCATGCATATCTACCAACAAACATGGTTCGCATGTCTCAATCCTTTCAAAAATGAGTGAGTCCAAAGATCCATCAACATGGAGCTTCTTCATGCGTTTTATACCAATATGACTCAAATTGCAGTGCCATTTGTGTGGTACTATCATTACTATCTTATACCTTTGGCATGAAAATGTGTATCACTACGATCGGGATGGTATTATTCAAATAAACAAAGTAACCATTATTCTCCTTAAATGAATAACTGTATCGCGATAGACATAATCCAATCATGTCTATGCTCAACGCAAACACCAAATAACAATTATTTATGTTTTAATACCAATCTCGATGGTAGAGGGAGCGTACGATATTTGATCAACCTTGGAAATACTTCCAACACATATCGTCATCTCACCTTTTAGCTAGTCTCCGTTTATTCCGTAGCCTTTTGTTTCGAGTTACTAACACTTAGCAACCGAACCGGTATCTAATACCCTGGTGCTACTAGGAGTACTAGTAAAGTACACATTATAATGCATATCCAATATACTTCTGTCAACCTTGCCAGCCTTCTCATCTACCAAGTATCTAGGGTGGTTCTGCTTCAGTGACTGTTCCCCTTATTACAGAATCACTTAGTCTCGGGCTTGGGTTCAACTTTGGGTTTCTTCACTAGAACAGCAACTGATTTGTTGTTCCATGAAGTATCCCTTTCTTGCCCTTGACCTTCTTGAAACTAGTGGTTTTACTAACCATCAACGATTGATGCTCCCTTTTGATTTCTAATTTTCGCGGTGTCGCGAATAGCTCAAGGATCATATCTATCCCTGATATGTTATAGTTCATCACGAACCTCTAGTAGCTTGGTGGCAGTGACTTTGGAGAACCATCACTATTTCATCTGGAAGATCAACTCCCACTCGATTCAAGCGATTGTTGTACTCAGACAATCTGAGCACAAGCTCAAGATTGAGCTTTTCTCCCTTATTATGCAGGCTAAGAAAATCTTCAGAGGTCTTATACCTCTTGACGTGGGCACGAGCCTGAAATCCCAATTTCAGTCCTTGGAACATCTCATATGTTCTATGATGTTTCAAAAACGTCTTTGGTGCCTCAATTCTAAACCATTTAGCATTACGCACTGAACTATCATGTAGTCATCAAAACGTGTATGTCAGATGTTCACAACATCCACAGACACGTTCGAGGTTCAGCACACTGAGCGGTGCATTAAGGACATAAGCCTTCTACTGTCTGCATAAATGCTACTCTCAACTTTCAACTAATTTTTCTCTAGGAACATATCTAAACAGTAGAACTGAAGCGCGAGCTACAACATAATTTGCGAAGACCTTTTGACTATGTTCAGGATAATTAAGTTCATCTTATGAACTCCCACTCAGATAGACATCCCTCTAGTCATCTAAGTGATACATGATCCGAATCAACTAGGCCGTGTCCGATCATCACGTGAGACGGACTAGTCATCATCGGTGAACATCTCATGTTGATCGCATCTTCTATACGACTCATGTTCGACCTTTCGGTCCTCCGTGTTCCGAGGCCATGTCTGTAAATGCTAGGCTCGTCAAGTTAACCTAAGTGTTTCGCATGTGTTCCGAGGCCATGTCTGTACATGCTAGACTTGTCAACACCCGTTGTATTCGAATGTAAGAATCTATCACACCCGATCATCACGTGGTGCTTCGAAATGACGAACTTTCGCAACGGTGCACAGTTAGGGAGAACACTTCTCTTGAAATTTTAGTGAGGGATCATCTTATTTAAGCTACCGTCGTTCTAAGCAAATAAGATGTATAAACATGATAAACATCACATGCAATCAAATAGTGACATGATATGGCCAATATCATATTGCTCCTTTTGATCTCCATCTTCGGGGCTCCATGATCATCATCGTCACCGACATAACACCATGATCTCCATCATCATGATCTCCATCATTGTGTCTCCATGAAGTTGTCTCGCCAACTTATTACTTCTAGTACTATGGCTACCGGTTAGCAATAAAGTAAAGTAATTACATGGCGTTGTTCAATGACACGCAGGTCATACAATAAATAAAGACAACTCCTATGGCTCCTGCCGGTTGTCATACTCATCGACATGCAAGTCGTGATTCCTATTACAAGAACATGATCAATCTCATACATCACATATCATTCATCACATTCTTCTTGTCCATATCACATCACATAGCATACCCTGCAAAAACAAGTTAGACGTCCTCTAATTGTTGTTTGCATGTTTTACGTGGCTGCTATGGGTTTCTAGCAAGAACGTTTCTTACCTACGCAAAAACCACAACGTGATATGCCAATTGCTATTTACCCTTCATAAGGACCCTTTTCATCGAATCCGATCTGACTAAAGTGGGAGAGACAGACACCCGCTAGCCACCTTATGCAACTAGTGCATGTCAGTCGGTGGAACCAGTCTCACGTAAGAGTACGTGTAAGGTCGATCCGAGACGCTTCATCCCACAATGCCGCCGAATCAAGATTGGACTAGTAACGGTAAGCATATTGAACAAAATCAATGCCCACAACTACTTTGTGTTCTACTCGTGCATAGAAACTACGCATAGACCTAGCTCATGATGCCACTGTTGGGGAATGTAGCAAAAATTCAAAATTTTCTATGCATCACCAAGATCAATCTATGGAGAAGTCTACCAACGAGGGAAGGAGAGTGCATCTACATACCCTTGTAGATCGCTACGCATAAGCGTTCAAGAGAACGGGGTTGATGGAGTCGTACTCATCGTGATCCAAATCACCGATGATCCTAGTGCCGAACGGACGGCACCTCCGTGTTCAACACACGTACAGCCCGGTGACGTCTCCTACGCCTTGATCCAGCAAGGGGAGAAGGAGAGGTTGGGGAAGACTCCATCCAGCAGCAGCACGACGGCGTGGTGGTGGTGGAGGAGCGTGGTACTCCAGCAGGGCTTCGCCAAGCACCGCAAGAGATGAGGAGGGAGAGGGGTAGGGCTGCGCCAAGAAGGAGAGAAACTCATCTGTTGGCAGCCCCAAGTCCTCAAGTATATATAGGGGAGAGGGAGGGGTGCGCCCCACCTAGGGTTCCACCCTAGGGGCGGCGGCCAGCCCCAATCCCATCTAGGGTGGCGGCCAAGTGGAGGGGGAGAGGGAGGCGCACCAGGCATGGGCCTTAAGGCCCATCTGCCCTTAGGGTTTGCCCCCTCTTCCCCTTAGGCGCATGGGCCTTGGTGGGGAGGTGCCCCAGCCCACTTAGGGGCTGGTCCCTTCCCACTATTGGCCCATGTAGGCCTCCAGGGCTGGTGGCCCCACCTGGTGGACCCCCGGACCCCTCCGGTGGTCCCGGTACACTACTGGTGATGCCCGGAACACTTCCGGTGGCCAAAACCATACTTCCTATATATTAATCTTTACCTCCGGACCATTCCGGAACTCCTCGTGACGTCCGAGATCTCATCTGGGACTCCGAACAACATTCGGTAACCACGTATATCTATTCCCTATAACCCTAGCGTCATCGAACCTTAAGTGTGTAGACCCTACGGGTTTGGGAGTCATGCAAACATGGCCGAGATAACTCTCCGGCCAATAACCAACAGCGGGATCTGGATACCCATGTTGGCTCCCACATGTTCCACGATGATCTCATCGGATGAACCACGATGTCGAGGATTCAATCAATCCCGTATACAATTCCCTTTGTCTAGTGGTACGATACTTGCCCGAGATTCGATCGTCGGTATCCCGATACCTTGTTCAATCTCGTTACCGGCAAGTCTCTTTACTCGTTCCGTAACACATCATCCCGTGATCAACTCCTTGGTCACATTGTGCACATTATGATGATGTCCTACCGAGTGGGCCCAGAGATACCTCTCCGTTTACACGGAGTGACAAATCCTAGTCTCAATTTGTGCCAACCCAACAGACACTTTTGGAGATACCTGTAGTGTACCTTTATAGCCACCCAGTTATGTTGTGACGTTTGGCACACCCAAAGTATTCCTACGGTATCCGGGAGTTGCACAATCTCATGGTCTAAGGAAATGATACTTGACATTAGAAAAGCTTTAGCATACGAACTACACGATCTTTGTGCTAGGCTTAGGATTGGGTCTTGTCCATCACATCATTCTCCTAATGATGTGATCCCGTTATCAACGACATCCAATGTCCATGGTCAGGAAACCGTAACCATCTATTGATCAACGAGCCAGTCAACTAGAGGCTTACTAGGGACATGGTGTTGTCTATGTATCCACACATGTATCTAAGTTTCCTATCAATACAATTCTAGCATGGATAATAAACGATTATCACGAACAAGGAAATATAATAATAACCAATTTATTATTGCCTCTAGGGCATATTTCCAACATCGCCGGAGCCGCCGGAAGCAGAGACGGGCGGCCGAGCATGGAGGGGCGCCGGCGGCCAGGACTAGCAGCGGAGCAGCAGCGCGCAGCAGCGGTGAGGGAGAAGTGCGACAGCAGCAGCATGCGGCAGCGGCAACGCAGCTGCAGCGGCGGCAGCTTGCATGAGCGGGGAGGCGCGGCCTGGTGCGCGGGGCGCGCGGCCAAGGCACGGCCCGCAGGACGGGCGGTCGAGCGCGTCGACCGAGATGCAGGGGTGCGGCACGCGGTGGGAGCGGTTGGCGTGCGCGCGCGACACGGCGCGAGCACAGTGCGGGCGTGGACACGGGCGGTGAGCGCGCATCGGACGCGGCCGGAGCGCGTCAACCGCGGTTAAGATCGGTAGGGACTGCGACGACGAGCGCGAGCGCGCGAGGGAGAGGAAGGGAGCGAGATGGGGCTCACTGGGGCCGTAGGGGTTCAGGGCAGCGGGATCGATGGAGGTTGGGGACGACGTGCGGCGTGGTGACGAGAAGACGTGGACGACGGGGCAGCCCAGCGGGATTCGGCAACGGTGGTGGTGCTCCGGTGATGGGCGTCGAGGCGATGGGGTCGGGAGCGGCTTCGGGCTGGTTCGATGGGGAGGAGGGTTGAGGAGGCGGGCGCCGACGACGGCGAAGCGACTGGGCGGCGTCGGGGTTCGGTTCCCCTCCTCGATCCAGATCGGATCGGGAGGTGGGGGCTGACGAGGGGGAGTGGGGGGAGTGGTTGGTGGCTAGGGTTGGACCGGGGGGAGTGGGGGGGTTATGGAGAGGACATGGGCCGGCCGGTTGGGCCGGTGGAGGCCAGCTGGGCCACTTGGCCCAGCGGGAGGGGGGCTTTTTCTTTGTTTGTTTCTTTTTTTTGTATTTTCTTTCTTTTATTTATTTTCTTTTTCTGTTTTATTTTAGTTCTTTAATAGTTATAGTTTTATAATAAGTTAAAGCCCATACCTAAATTGGAGTTGTAAAAAGTTTTTAGTGACTAAATAAACTAGTTTAATATTTGTTTAGTATTTAAAAGCATTTAAATAATTGTTTTGCCGTTGTTTTACCAACTATAGTGCATTTAAATATTTTACTTAATTATGGGTTCTTCACTGTAATTACCTATGCATTATTTGGCACAAACCGAACATTTTAGTTTTAACATTTGAAAACTTTAATTGTTTGACTTGATTTTGAATTTGAATTTTGAATCGGTTTTTTGAACTAATCCGAGATTAACTACAGTGACAGAGGTGACGTGTCATCATTAATGAGGGGTTACTGTAGCCTAATTATCTGGGCATCACAGGAACAATTTGAGCGGCAAAAGCCAAAAATTGAGGTATGAAAATTTTAAAGTTTCGTTCGTAAATTCTCCAGCTGACAAGGACACAGTGAAGATTTTGAATGGGTTTCAAATAGAACGCACATTAAGAATTTGTGAACAAACTGGGATGAGTTTAGCATAGAAGGGGAAGGGTCCGATCACATCCACTTAGTAGAAAAGTCAACTTGAAGAATTAGCAATAAGTGAATGTTGTAGAGGACTGAAAACTCAAATATATATAGTCAATGAAGAACACAGTCGGAAAGAGTGAAGACTTGCAAAGTTGAAGAATTCGAACAACTAAGGAATTTCAAAAATGAAGAAAAACTCAGATTGAAGATTTTCAACTTTTGTTAGTGGCGTGATCCACCGTATAAGAATGATGATTTCAGATACCGCGTACAATTGTCGTAGGGATTTGAGAATCAAATTCTTCATTAATTTTTTCACACTTAGAGGGTTAGTCTTTGTTGCTTGAAGAAAAAAGTTACTTCGTGTGTTGCACATCTAAGTCATCAATTTGCATAAGTGTTAGGATGTGTGTCCTTTTCAAAGGACATTTGAAGATTCTAAGATATTTAGCTCACACCGTAACTTGCTAAATCTCTTCTTATCCAAGGGCTTTGTGAAGATATCGGCTAGCTGTTCTTCAGTCTTCACGTGCTCGATAGAGATGTCGCCCTTCAACACATGATCTCGAAGAAAATGATGATGAATCTGGATGTGCTTTGTCTTCGAGTGCTGAACTGGGTTATGAGCAATCTTGATGGCACTCTCATTGTCATAGTAGAGTGGCGCATTCTTCACACTGATGCCGTAGTCCTTGAGGGTTTGCTTCATCCATAGCAATTGAGCAAAGCACGAACCAGCAGCAATGTACTCAGCTTCAGCAGTAGAGAGTGATACGCAGTTCTGCTTCTTCGAGGACCAACATACCAAGAATCGTCTGAGGAAATGACATGTGCCTGATATTGACTTGCTATGACGCCCCCGATTCAATCGTACACTAATCATACACGCAAACATGTACGATCAAGATCAGGGACTCACGGGAAGATATCACAACACAACTTTACAAATAAAATAAGTCATACAAGCATCATATTACAAGCCAGGGGCCTCGAGGGCTCGAATACAAGAGCTCAATCATAGACGAGTTAGCGGAAGCAACAATATCTGAGTATAGACATAAGTTAAACAAGTTTGCCTTAAGAAGGCTAGCACAAACTGGGATACAGATAGAAAGAGGCGCATGCCTCCTGCCTGAGATCCTCCTAAACTACTCCTGGTCGTCGTCAGCGGGCTGCACATAGTAGTAGGCACGTCCGGAGTAGTAGTAGTCGTCGTCGACGGTGGCGTCTGGCTCCTAGGCTCCATCGTCTGGTCGCAGCAATCTAGTATAGAAAGGGGAAGCGAAGCAACCGTGAGTACTCATCCAAAGTACTCGCAAGCAAGGAGCTACACTACATATGTATGCATTGGTATCAAATGGAATAAGGGTATCATATGTGGACTGAACTGCAGAATGCCGGAATAAGAGGGGGATAGCTAGTCCTTTCAAAGACTACGCTTCTGGTAACCTCCATCTTGCAGCAGGAGAAGAGAGTAGATGGTAAGTTCACCAAGTAACATCGCATAGCATAATCCTAACCGATGATCCTCCCCTCGTCGCCCTGTGAGAGAGCGATCACCAGTTGTATCTGGCACTTGGAAGGGTGTGTTTTATTAAGTATCCGGTTCTAGTTGTCATAAGGTCAAGGTACAACTCCAAGTCGTCTTGTTACCGAAGATCACAGCTATTCGAATAGATTAACTTCCCTAGAGGGGTGCACCACATAACCCAACATGCTCGATCCCATTTGGCCGGACACACTTTCCTGGGTCATGCCCGGCCTCAGAAGATCAACACGTCGCAGCCCTACCTAGGCACAACAGAGAGGTCAGCACGCCGGTCTAAATCCAATGGCGCAAGGGTCTGGGCCCATCACCCATTGCACACCTGCACGTCGTGTACGCAAACGGTGAGCAGACCTAGCAACCTCCATTGCAAAGGAAGTTGCGTTACGCGGTCCAACCCGGCGCGCGCCCCTTAGTCGCTGACGTCACGAAGGCTTCGGCTGATACCGCGACGTCGAGTGCCCATAACTGTCCCCGCGTAGATGGTTAGTGCGTATAGGCCAGTAGCCTGACTCAGATCAAATACCAAGATCTCGTTAAGCGTGTTGTTTTGAAATAACCGCGAACGTCGACCAGGGTCAGGCCCACCTCTCTCCTAGGTGGTCTCAACCTGCCCTGTCGCTTCGCCACAAAGATCCACACAGAGGGCTGTCGGGAAAGTATGTCCTTCTAGCCCCCAATTCGTGAATCAACCATGGGTACTCCTCGAGCCAACCCGACTTTAGTCATCACATGTATCATGTATAAAGTATATAGTATATACCCATGATCACCTCCCGAGTGATCACGGCCCGATAGTATAGCATGGCAGACGGATAAGAATATAGGGCCACTGATGATAAACTAGCATCATATACTAAGTATTAGGATTGCAGGTAAAGGTAACAACAGTAGTAGTAAGGACAGGCTATGCATCAGGACAGGATTAACGGAAAGCAGTAACATGCTACACTACTCTAATGCAAGCAGTATAGAGGAGAGTAGGCGATATCTGGTGATCAAGGGGGGGCTTGCCTAGTTGCTCTAGCAAGAAGGAGGGTTCATCTTCGATGTAGTCGAACACACGGACATCAGCGACGGTCTCGGTGTCTACCGGAAATAAGTAACGGAGGGAGGAACACAATAAATAACAGAGCAATCAAATGTAACACAAAGTAAGACACGGCAATACGTTGTGCTAGGGGTGACCTAACGCAGGGATAGGTGATACCGGCGAAAGGGGAAACATCCGGGAAAGTATCCCCGGTGTTTCGCGTTTTCGGACAGATGAACCGGAGGTAAAATGTTGCAGGTTCGATATGCTAGGGATGTGTGGCGGGCGAACAGACTGCGTATTCGGATTTCTCTCGTCGTTCTGAGCAACTTTCATGTACAAAGTATTTTCATCCGAGTTACGGTTTATTTTATATGAATTTTTCTAGTTTAAATGAATTTCTAAATTTCTTGGATATAAATTAATTCGAAAATAATTTAATGTTAAATGCTAAGTGTACATAGCAGTGTGCTTGTGAGGTTGACAATGGGACCCCGGGGTGTGCTGAGTCAGCAGTCAAAGTCAATGTTGACCAGTCAACTTGGCATGTGGGGGCCCACCTGTTAGTGACTAGAGTTAGTTTAGACTTTAATTAAGTTAGAATAAATAGCAATGGAGGCCACTAGTCATACGACCATCCAACTAATGTAATAATAATAAAAACTAATAGGGGATAATCCCCCGATTACCCAAGCCGACCCAATCATGCGGTGGCCCGAGGCCACGGCTGGGGCTCGCACGGCCGCTCCCGAAGGAGCGCCGGCGGCCATTGCCCAGCGAACGGGGCGGGGGGTGCAGGACGAGGCCCTAGGCAGGAGTGGCCTGGTGGAAGTGGCCAGGCGCCAGCGGCGCAAGGCAGGGCGGGTGGCGCAGGCGAGCGAAGCCGGCGGTAGCGGCAGCAGTCAGCAACAGCAGCAGCATAGCACGGGCGCGGCGCTATGTGTGCAGGCCGTGGCCAGGGGGAGGCGAGCGCGCGTACGGACGGCGTGAGGCACGGCTTGGCGCGGCCAGGCGAGGCAGTGCGTGTGCGCGAGGAGCAAGCTCCCTTCCATGGCGACCAAAGCGCGGACGCGGCGTTACGACAGCGAAACGGAGCGGGGAGATATCACAACACAACTTTACAAAGGAAAGAAAATCATTCTACACCCTATGTCTCCTGAGCAAATTTTAACAGATGATCTTGCTAGGGCTAGTAGAAACACAAATATTGAGCGTACTCAATCTGAAAATCAGAAAGTTGTTGATGAGTTAGAACAATTTAATAAGCTGCACAAATCTGATCCTAGCACATCTAAAGAAATTAAATTGAAAGGTGTATCTTTCTTAGCTACACATGCTGAAATTTTTGAGTTAGATGCTCATACTGATGAATGTTATGCTCTTATTTGCAAAGAAGTTTTGTTTTCAATTGAGGATATGCCTTCTTCTTTGCCTCCTGTTGTCGCTAACCTTTTGCAGGAGTATCATGATGTTTTCCCAAAGGAAGTACCACCGGGGCTGCCACCTATGAGAGGAATTGAACATCAAATTGACTTGATACCTGGCGCCTCATTGCCCAACCGTGCGCCGTACCGGACTAATCCAGAGGAGACTAAGGAGATTCAGCGACAAGTTCAAGAACTACTTGAAAAAGGTTACATTCGTGAATCCCTTAGTCCATGTGCTGTACCAATTTTACTTGTTCCTAAAAAGACGGTACTTCGCGTATGTGTGTTGATTGTAGAGCCATCAATAATATTACAATTCGATATCGTCATCCTATTCCTAGATTAGATGACATGCTTGATGAACTCAGTGGCTCAGTTGTGTTTTCTAAAGTGGACTTGCGTAGTGGCTACCATCAAATTCGTATGAAACTAGGTGATGAATGGAAAACTGCTTTCAAAACTAAATTTGGTTTATATGAGTGGTTAGTTATGCCTTTTGGATTGACTAATGCACCTAGTACTTTCATGAGACTAATGAATGAAGTTTTGCGAGCTTTTATTGGACGATTTGTGGTAGTATATTTCGATGATATTTTGATTTATAGCAAGTCACTAGAGGAACACTTAGACCATTTGCGTGCTGTTTTTTCTGCTCTGCGTGTTGCACGTTTATTTGGTAATATCGAGAAGTGCACTTTTTGCACGGATCGAGTCGCTTTTCTTGGCTATGTTGTGACAGCGCAGGGAATTGAAGTTGATAAAGCCAAGGTTGAAGCGATCCAGAGTTGGCCGACCCCTAACTCGGTCACACAGGTACGAAGTTTTCTCGGACTTGCTGGGTTCTACCGGCGGTTCGTGAAGGATTTTAGCACCATCGCAGCACCGCTCAATGAACTCACAAAGAAAAATGTGCCATTTGTTTGGAGCGACGCACAAGAGGAAGCCTTCACTATTCTTAAAGATAAGCTTACACACACCCCTTTGCTGCAATTACCTGATTTCAATAAGATGTTTGAATTAGAATGTGATGCTAGCGGCATTGGTTTAGGTGGTGTTCTATTGCAAGAAGGCAAACCAGTAGCATACTTTAGTGAAAAACTCAGTGGGCCTAGTCTGAATTATTCAACATATGATAAAGAACTTTATGCACTAGTTCGGACTTTGGAGACATGGCAACATTATTTATGGCCTAAGGAGTTTGTTATACACTCTGATCATGAATCACTCAAGCATATTAGAAGTCAAAGCAAACTGAACCGTAGACATGCAAAATGGGTTGAATTTATTGAATCTTTTCCTTATGTTATTAAGCACAAGAAAGGGAAGGAGAATGTTATTGCCGATGCATTGTCTAGACGCTATACCATGTTATCACAACTTGACTTCAAAATTTTTGGACTTGAAACTATAAAAGAGCAATACGCTAATGATGTCGATTTTAAAGATATATTGCTCAATTGCAGAGAGGGTAGAACTTGGAACAAGTTCGTCATTAATGACGGATTTGTTTTTCGCGCTAACAAGCTATGCATCCCAGATAGCTCTATTCGTCTTTTGTTGTTACAGGAGGCGCATGGAGGAGGACTTATGGGACATTTTGGCGTCAAGAAGACAGAAGACATCCTTGCTAGTCATTTCTTCTGGCCAAAAATGAGAAGGGATGTGGAGAGATATGCTACACGCTGCACGACATGCCAAAAAGCTAAGTCACGATTGAACCCACATGGTTTATATATGCCTCTTCCTGTTCCTAGCACTCCTTGGGAAGATATATCTATGGACTTTGTATTAGGACTGCCTAGAACACGACGGGGGAGAGATAGTATATTTGTTGTTGTCGATAGATTCTCTAAGATGGCACATTTTATACCTTGTCATAAAAGTGACGATGCTACTCACATTGCTGATTTGTTCTTTCGCGAAGTAGTTCGTTTACATGGTGTGCCAAATACAATTGTTTCTGATCGTGACACAAAATTCCTTAGCCACTTTTGTAGGGTGTTGTGGACAAAATTGGGGACTAAGCTTTTATTTAGCACTACATGTCATCCTCAAACAGATGGTCAAACTGAAGTGGTTAATCGAACATTGTCTACTATGCTTAGGGTTGTTTTGAAAAAGAATTTAAAAATGTGGGAAGAATGTTTACCTCATGTAGAGTTTGCTTATAATCGTTCAGTTCATTCTACCACAAAGTTATGCCCTTTTGAGATTGTTTATGGATTTATACCTCGTGCGCCTATTGATTTATTACCCATTCCATCTTCGGAGAAGGTAAACCTTGATGCTAAAGAACGTGCTGAGCTCGTATTGAAAATGCATGAGATGACTAAGAAAAATATTGAACGCATGAATGCCAAGTATAAACTTGCTGGTAGTCAGGGTAGGAAAAGTCTTGTGTTTGAACCAGGTGATTTAGTATGGTTACATTTGCGAAAAGACCGTTTCCCTGATTTACGAATGTCAAAATTAATGCCTCATGCAGATGGACCTTTTAAGGTGATAGAAAAAATTAATGAGAATGCGTATAAGCTTGATCTGCCTGCAGAATTTCGGGTTAGTCCCACATTTAATGTTGCAGACTTAAAACCTTATTTGGGAGAGCATGAAGAGGTACCGTCGAGGGCGACTTCGATTCAAGAAGGGGGGGATGATGAGGACATCTCTGCCACAGTTGCACCCACCGCGACATCAGTTATTCCATCTGGACCTATGACTAGAGCACGAGCGAGACAGATAAATGACCAGGTACTATCGCTCCTTTGTACATATGATTTAACTAATGAGAATATTATATTACACTCATGTTTGGATTTACTTGTACTCAGGAACGAAGGTGTTGAAGAGATAAGGAGGAAAAGCCGCATGCAGATGGAAGATGAAAAATGTTGCACGTTGATTCCACAAGCAGCAACACTATTGACATGCAAGAAGGTACCTAGCCACGTACGTGCTAAAGTGCAAAAGGAGGAGAAGGAGTATTAGGCTTCCTGGACCGGAGAAGGCCACGTCCGCGTGCAGCCCACACCGTCAACAGCTAAACCAGGAAATAAACTACATGTGGGCCGGCTCATGATTCTGACTTCTTTCAAGTCGTAGCCGACCAGGATTCGTCCGCGCAGGCGGCCGTACTCTAATAAATAGTTAGCTACTGTTAGGTTTAGATCTCGGGTTTTATTGTATTGTCTAGCCATCGCTACAATTCGCATCTACGAGACGTGTAGGACTACCGCCTTGTCAGATCCACAGTGGAACCCCAACTTTTTCATCTAGTTCGTGGGCTCAGTTTATTATCCGCAATTTCAGTTGCAATTCACCTTTGTTCTTGCCGGTTCTTCGGTTGCTTGCAGGAACTCGAACCTCGTTGTTCAGGTTGATCGTGCCTACGGCAAGGTCAATAACCATCGGAGATTGGTTTAGCGATTGTCGAGGCGTATCGTCGGGTACGGTATAGCCGGATCGTCAATGTCAAAATCCACCAAATCGATAATTATCCCCACTCTCATCGAAAGATCGGGCCGCTGTCACATCAATAACAGAGCAATCAAATGTAACACAAAGCAAGACGCGGCAATACATTGTGCTAGGGGTGACCTAATGCAGGGATAGGTGATACCGGCGAAAGGGGAAACATCCGGGAAAGTATCCCCGGTGTTTCGCGTTTTCGGACAGATGAACCGAAGGTAAAATGTTGCAGGTTCGATATGCTAGGGATGTGTGGCGGGCGAACAGACTGCGTATTCGGATTTCTCTCGTCGTTCTGAGCAACTTTTATGTACAAAGTATTTTCATCCGAATTACGGTTTATTTTATATGAATTTCTAAAGTTTAAATGAATTTCTAAATTTCCTGGATATAAATTAATTCGAAAATCATTTAATGTTAAATGCTAAGTGTACATAGCAGTGTGCTTGTGAGGTTGACAATGGGACCCAGGGGTGTGCTGAGTCAGCAGTCAAAGTCAATGTTGACTAGTCAACTTGGCATGTGGGGGCTCACCTGTTAGTGACTAGAGTTAGTTTAGACTTTAATTAAGTTAGAATAAATAGCAATGGGGGCCACTAGTCATACGACCATCCAAATAATGTAATAATAATAAAAACTAATAGGGGATAATCCCCCGATTACCCAGGACGACCCAATCATGCGGTGGCCCGAGGCCACGGCTGGGGCTCGCACGGCCGCTCCCGAAGGAGCGCCGGCGGCCATCGCCCAGCGAACGGGGCGGGGGGTGCAGGACGAGGCCCTAGGCAGGAGTGGCCTGGTTGAAGTGGCCAGGCGCCAGCGGCGCAAGGCAGGGCGGGTGGCGCAGGCGAGCGAAGCCGGCGGTAGCGGCAGCAGTCAGCAACAGCAGCAGCATAGCACGGGCGCGACGCTATGTGTGCGGGCCATGGCCAGGGGTAGGCGAGCGCGCACACGGACGGCGCGAGGCACGGCTTGGCGCGGCCAGGCGAGGCAGTGCGTGTGCGCGAGGAGCAAGCTCCCTTCCATGGCGACCAAAGCGCGGACGCGGCGTTACGACAGCGAAATGGAGCGGGGAGAAGGGGGAACAGGAGGAGGGACTCACCCTGAGCGCGACGACGAGGCTATGGAGGTCGGGGACGGGCCAGAGCAGCGGTTGGGGCGACGAGATGTGGGCTGCCGAACGAAGAAGGCGACGACGGCTGTGGCTACGCGACACCCCGGCTCGAGCTGGTTCCCTGAACGGAAGAAGCCAAACGCGGGGATCCTCCTAGACGTCTTCCTGCGCGACAACGACAACGGTGGTCACGACAACGACGAGGGGGCCGCGGTCACCGCGCGATCTGATAAGTTCAAATCGAACTAGAGGGGAAAGGAAACGATTGTGATTTGGGGGCTAGGGTTCCGGGGAGGGAGGGAGGTGCGCCCGATGACTTGTAGGCGATGGGGGACGCCGCGGATGCGTGCCACGAGACCGCGGCGCCATGGCCGATGGTCGCCACGTCTCCTGCCTCCCCTGTAGCGGAGGTGGGAGGTGACCCCCAGTTGGGCTGGGCCTTCCTCTGCACTTGAGGTCCAGCCCAACAGTAGATAGGTTCCCCCCTTTTTTGCTTTATTTCTTTTGCTATTACCGTCTTGCAATAATTTGGATACCCAATGAATTTTGCTAAATATGAAACTTAGCACATAATTTAATTGCATTATGGTGGGGTGGCACAAAAAGTTTTTAGGCCAATTGGAACTGTTTAAATTTATAGTTGAATTAGAATGCTTTTATTTAATCTTGTTGTTCCTCTAAAAGAATTCCAGGGGCAAATTGGGAAACCAAATGAGGTTGGTTCCAACATGTTCATTACTTAGTGAATATTTGCCACCCATCGAACATTTTATTTGATAGTTTGAAGAATTAATAATTTGACTACTTATTTAAAATTTGTTTTTGACTCGGTTTTCATCAATTGACAAAATGGCTTTACAGCATGAAGACAAGGCAAATTAGGGTGAAGTTACTATAGCTAAATTATCAGGGTGTTACACTTGCGGTCCACACGATCACCAGCATAATCAGAGTCAGCATATCCAATGAGATCAAAAGTCGAGCCCTTGGATACCATAATCCAAGTGTTGGAGTGTGAGCTAGATATCGAAGAATATGCTTCACAGCCTTATGCTGTGATTCGTTCTATGTAGCTTGAAAACGGGCACAAATGCAAACACTAAGCATAATATCTGGCCTAGATGCACATACATACAATAAAGAGCCAATCATGAAGTGGTATACCTTTTGATCAATATCAATACCATTTTAATCAGTGCATAGATGGCCATTTATGGGCATAAGGATTTTGACGTCTTTGTAATCTTGCATGTCGAACTTCCTCAACACATCCTTGATGAAAAACCCCTTGCCACGTTGGGTGAAACTTTTTATATTATTTGCGTGTAGGTGCTGCTTATCTTATTAGTCCAGAAAATTCTACTAGTTTAGTAAACCTAGGTTCTTAATTGAGGGAAATTTTTGCTGTTATTTACTTCGCCTTTCCTTTTTGGGGAAACCCAATGACTACTACGGGGGTAGAACCCCACCATTCTTTCACTCGATCGAGTTGTTGATCGTTGGATCGGTGGAATGAAAAAAGTCCGCTAATTGTTTTAAAAATCACCAGTTTCAAAAAGGTTCATGGATTTGAAAATATTCACGAGTTTGATAAAAGCCACAATTTTTAATAAAAATCCCAAAGTTTGAAAGAAAACTCGAGAATTTTCTAAAAAAAGTCACAAATTTGGAAAAAAGTACAAGAATTTGAAAAAAGATCACATATTTCAAAATTGGCCATAAATTTGAAAAAAGTTTAGAAGTTCATTTTTTCATGAATTTGGAAAATGTCCGCAACTTTAAAAAGATCATGATTTTGAAAAGAATTCATGAATTTTAAAAAGTTTAAAAACGAAAAGGGAAAAAAACACAACTCGTTCCAAAAAACCAGGGGAACACCGACCCGGAAATAACCGCCAAAACCAAGAAAAAACATACATTCTTTAGGGGGGGGAAACCCTACATGGACCAGCAAGGGCGTGCGAGCGGTGCGAACAAGAATAAAAGAAAAGAGGTAAAGGTTCAAGCCCAACGTTGAATGGAGGGTGTGCACCATGTTCCACAGATAGTAGTAACTCGCGCTTAAGGCGCTAAATAGTAATTGGAGCTGCCTTTGAGGTTAGGTCTAGTTTTGGGCCCTTGGAGAGAATCAGACATTGCGGGCTAATAATGGATGCATTATGGGAGAAAAAAAGCATTAGGAGGAGATCTTATATTTATTGGGCGCACCTATGTCTCGCTTATAGCGAGACCGATGACGACCTCGCCGACAAGCACACTACATGGTGTCGGTGGTGGGCTGGCCTATAAGGAACATGGCGCTGATGTAATACAAATTTTGTTTTTTCATTCTTTTTCCTCCATTTCAATATATATGGTTGCGCTATTCTAAGCATGAATGTAGAATAACTTATTCTACACCCCTAGTAATGCTCTATATAAAATTTAGTAAAACAGTTTAAAAAATCTAGTAATTCGGGATTTTTATTATTACCCATGTTTTTAATTTACTAACAAATTAGTATATTTTGTATACTCGGTTACTATATTTTGTATGTAGCGTTACTGGGGTGTAGAATAAGCTATTCTACACTCATGCTTAGTTTAGTGTTTATATATACCTTGAATTTGAAAAATGTTAACACAGTATTAGAAAATTGTTGATATTTTTTAAAAAATGTCCGTGACAACGAAAAAAGAGTTTCTGCATTTCAGAAAAATACATGTGTATTTTTTGACAAATGTGTATACATTGTAAAAAAATCTTAGTATAAAAAATGGTTTGTACCATTTAAATAAATGTAAGTGACATTTTATAGAAATGTTCATGCTTTTATAAAAATATATTTTAACAATTAGAAAATGTCTATGCGACGTAAAAAAATGTTAACATAGTTTACATAAAATTACCATTAAGAAAAGGTTTCAACATGTATTCGAAAGCCTGTTGACCATGTATTGAATGCAGTTTCTTACCATTAGTCCGTGCAAACTTCCAAAAAAATTGTGCAATTATTACCATTTGGAAAAGGCGATTATTACCATTTCAAAAATATACCACGTCTATTTTGAAAAAAACTGACCATGTATTCGAAAATGTGTTCAAAACATGTTTTTAACAAAAAATTACATTGTGTATTTGTGAAAGGTACAACGTGTATTAAGAAATATTTCATGTGTATGCTAAAAATATATTGTGTACTGAAAAAAAAATTATAAAGACCGACAAAGAAACATAAAAAAGAGAAGAAAACCAAGAAAAAACAACGAAAATCAAAGTCTATAAAAAACCAAAGAAAATATTTGAATATATATATATATAACATAATATTTTGAAAAAAAATTAATCATGCATTTCAAAAGTGTTAAACGTGCATAATTTTTTCCTGATGTATACTACAACTTGTATGAAAAATGTAGACATCAAAATTATATATACGAGAGCGTGTTAATAGTGTAATCAAATGTTCCTGATGTATACAAAACAAAACTAGATGATACCCCGCGTGTTGTTGTGGGAACCGGTTGCAATATATTGGAATAGATACAAATAAACCACCCAATTAATTTGGAGCTGCATTAATGGCAAAATAGCTATCTTTAAATTGTCACTACATACAGAAGAAAATGCAGAGTTGACTTAATATGGACAATAACATATATTATGGAGATATTATGACAAAACTAAGTGAAACATTTTATAACGGGAAAACTTTGTTTTTGCCACTCTAGTTTTTGCCCACTTTGCTTATGCCACTCTAGAATTTAACATTTCACTTTTGTCACTCTTAGCTTTTGACAATATGTCAATTTTGCCATTCAATGGCAAAAGCAAAATTTTCAGAGCGGCAATTGTGATACATTGCAAAACCTAGAGTGGCAAAAGTGAAATGAAAAATTATCGTTTTTGCCACTGAATGGCATTTGTGATGTATTGTCAAAAGCTAAGAGTGGCAAAAGTGAGATGTCAAATTCTAGAGTGGCATAAACAAAGTGGGTAAAAACTAGAGTGGCAAAAACAAAGTTTTCCCTTTTATAAGGTAGAACTTACTAAAACTCGTTTCGTCTGTGAAACATGACTTATCATAAAGCATAAAAAACTGCACTAAACACTAAATATGAAAAAAGCAACTCCAACAAAATCATTGAAGAACAAATCACATTAGTTATGGGTGTCACAAAGAAATGATGGATGAGACCTCTGTCACATCAGACATGCTAACTACCCATGGCCATCAATGTAAATCCCCAATAGAAATCAAGAAACTATATGTTGTGGATATTAAACCATATAGAGTACTGATAGAAAACAACCACTATAAAATTGAAAGATGACCTCAGCTTGTTGAACCAGTTCTTCTTTAATAAGCAACAACCCAATGTAGATAATGGTGTCTATTGCCACATTCTGAAAGGAATAAATAATTGCAAGAAAATTTTCCTAAGGGAGAATAGAGTGCATTTTGCAAATGAATATACCGAAAGAAGAAAATAAGATCGCATAGTTCAATGGTCACAAAATAAATAGGCATTATAATAATTTATTATACCTTCTCCAAATGGGCAGGATACAGCTGGAAAGAAACAATATATACAAAGGATAAACTTGCAGCAATTAGCATCAATATGTCGAACTTATCAGAGAAAAGAACCCATATATGTATTGCATGAAATAACTTACTTGGCCACATCAGTGAAGAAAATGTCAGGTAAAATCCTAACACATGTAGATATTGAATTCTGATGCTTCTATATTTATCATAAACTTTGCATAGGCATATCAATCGATGCATTGGTGTTGCAACTCTTACATGATAATTAATTGGGAAGAACACTTGTATATTGACCTATTCAATGGAGCAGCTTACAAACTTGTATACTGTTATAGAAACATCATAGTTCTAAATTCATAGGAAAGGACTTCTGTACACCGAGAGTTCTTCCAGGCCCAAAAATAATTCCATGCCATGGCTGAGGCCCTACCCAGCATCTTACCAATGCATTTCTACGAGGATGAAAAGGAAATGCATTGAAAATTAAATGGCATGGTCATCCGATGGACTCCTTCGAGGCAAAAAAAATCCCCTCCACGCCATAGCTGATGCTCTGCCAGGCGCTGCCTGATGCGTTTCTTTTAGGAGGAAAAGAAAGCCAACTTTGGACTAGAAATTCATCAATAGGCGTTCCGGTTTTACTAGAACCGGCTGGAACCAACCTCCCGGTGGTGCCGGAGTTACCTTATTCGGAACGGAGACAAGCAAGGGAAGGGAAAACTAGGATACACATGGCACTAAACCGGTAAGGTAACATAACCTAGAGAATCTCAGAGAGCTGCAGAGGCAAGCAACACGGACGATCAAGCCGGTGGAGCGCCCTGAAGCAGAGATCGGCTCCCAGACGCCGTAGCCATTGAGAAAACTAGTGTTATTTTCAGGGAGAGAGTTAATCGTTTTGTGAATTTTTTTCCTAGGGAGAGAGAGGCGGCATGGATTACGATTGGAAGTGAAAACAAAGAGACTGTCCATGAGACGAAGGCTCGAAAGATAATGCCTCGGGAATTTTGTTTGTAGCAAAAGATTAATTGAAGAGATTAGTAGATGTAAACGTTTTTATATTTCTTTAATGAGGGAGTATGTAATAAGGTGGAAAGGATGCATGTACGGCTGCCAACAGAACCGCGCATGAAGTGGCCTCAATGCCCTCATCGCCAGTTACAAAGTAGTTTTTTAATAGATCGTTTAGCTGTCTTTACGTGGGAATCAAGAAAATCTTTTTTCACCACCGTGGCTGTAGGTCAGACCAATTGGCTGCTCATTGCAAACTGAATGATGACTTGCCATGGTGCTGATGTGGACAGTGTGCATGTTAAGAGAATTGATAGTAGTGGGGATGAACTTCTTAAGAATGTAAGTATATACGATGTGTATTAAAAAAATAGACATCAAGAACATATATTAGGAAAAATGTTAATCATGTATTTGAAAAAAATTCAACATGTACCAAAAAAATATTCAAACGTATATGAGAAATATTTCATGTATTTGATAAGTATTAAACATGTATAAAACTGTCCATGTTCTAAAGAGATAAAAAATAAACAAAGAAAGATAAAGTAAAACATTGTAAATCAAGAAAGAAACAAAGAAAGCCCAAAAAAGTAAAAATTCAAAGAAAACCAATGTGAAAAGAGTTGAAATAGTGTAACTGACAAACAAACAAATAAAACCAAGAAACCATTGAAAACCAAAAAAGGAACAAAGAAACTGGAGAAAAAGAAAAGAAAACCAGTACAAAAATAAAAACAATGAAACAGAGAGATAAAAATGAAAATAGAAGATCGATGAAAGCCAAGAATGAAACAAAGAAAATGAATATAAAGGCAAAAAGAAACAATGGAGACCTGATTTTTGCTTTCGCGAGGGGCACTGCCCTGTCTCTGGAAACGAAAAGAAAAACATGTTTTCTCTTTTTTTTTCTTTCGTGAGAGGCATGGTTTTGCTTTCGCGAGAGGCACGGCCGCGTCTCTCTGAAATTTTAAAAAAACACGCTTTCTCTCTTTTTTCCCTTCTATGAGAGACATGGTTTTACTTCCGCGAGAGGCATGGTTTTGTTTCCGCGAGAGCACGACTGTGCCTCTTGAAAATGGAAAAAAAATACGTGTTTTCTCTTTTTTTTGTGAGAGTTATGGTTTTGCTTCCGCAAGAGGCATGGCTTTGCTTCACGAGAGGCATGACCGTGCCTCTTGGAAACAAGAAAAAAACATGTTTTTTTCCATAAGGGGCACGGTTTTGCTTCCACGAGAGGAAACGGCTTTTAAAAAGGAAAAAAGGTGCCCGGTCAGGTTTTTTGGTGAAAAAATTTCGTCAAAATCTATTGACATGAGATCTAGTTTTGAATATCTCAATGCAAGAAATCCAATGATAAAAACGATTCTATATTTGAACACATGGTTTAAGAAGTAAAATGTTTTGAATAAACTAATCTATTGAAAAAGAAAAAATTATCTGTTATAATAAAGAGTGCAGATGCAGCATGTCATTTATCACAACCTTTAAAAAAGAAATGCTTCTCAATTAGTGATTCCGGCCGACTGAACAAGAAAAAGAAGTCTTCGTTATGTCTGGCACCGTCGCTTGAGCATGTCAGCCCATATATAACACTACAATTTTACTGTTTTCATATGTCACGGATCGGTCAATTACATAATGTCACACTTCACATTGTCATACAAAGCACTAACCGAACCACTAACCCCACGAAGCTACTAAGGCGGGCAGATTAGTACGCAAGGCCCACTGGCTGCTCCAATGAAGCACGAGGCAAGAGCCGTGCGTGTCGGCTTCAGCCGCGTCTTCGACCCGGATCTCTGTTCCGGCCTTAAATATTCAGCAATGTTAAGCATCTGATGTCATTTTTTTGTTTGAAAAACATCGGTCCATATATTAATTAATTAAAATGCCATTACAATCGTTCATAACAGCAGGCACCACACATGGTGAAAAATTATTAAAAAGAAAACCATCACATCTTCTGTTCCCAAATATAAGTCTTTCCAGAGATTCCAACAAGTGACTATATATGAAGCAAAATGAGTGAATCTACATTCTAAAATATGTCTACAGACATCTATATGTTGTAGTCCATTTGAGATGTCTAAAAAAACTTATATTTAGAAACGGAGGGAGTATTATCAAAACTAAATTTAGCAATCTCATGCGCTACTGAATTGCCCCTTCTATTTATTTTTGACAACTTGAAGTTTCCCAGAAGCCTGATGATGCTAAGTGCTTCCTTCTTGAGGTCTATGAGCGAGGATCTGTCACAACTTTCATTTGCTAGGAAAGGAGCCACGAACGCACAATCAATTTCTAAAATAATAGGCATGGTAAGAGAAATACCGATATAAAGCCCAACTAGGCATGCTCGAAGCTCCGCTTCATCCACACCAGAGCATAACCCAATGAAGTTCCTGGCCACCACCCCAACGCTCGCGGCACTTAAACTCTCCACAAAATTTGCATCGACATTGATCTTGATGTGGCCAAAAGGAGGTGGCTACCACACCTCTCTGGACCTCACAACAGTATTACTTGCACCAAAACCAGTCGCCACCTCTTTTTCTTTGTAATTGGTGATTACCTCATTTATAGGCTGACACGACGAAAATGCCGACCAGTAACTTTCCAGAAACATGACGTATCCTTTAACAATTTCTTTTCCTTTCCCACAAATCAAATCATTCCTCAAGTGCCAAGCTCGCCATAAAAGAAACAAGATGTGCTTCCTTTGCGAACAACTTAACTGGTCTAATAAAATAAGTAACCAGTCAGGTCCAGAATAATTGAAAGCCTATTCCCCTGGAAAATTCCACACTTTCCTCAACGCCAAACGAAGTGCACGAGCCTTTGGGCAAGAAACAACAGCGTGGAAAGTACTCTCATCCTCAACCCCACAAATAGAGCAAGTACGAATGGTAGCTTGATGATGTAAAACTCTATTAACGTGAACCGCCAGGCTATCAAATGTTGCATGTCATCCAAAGATTCTAATCTTTTGTGGGATGTTGGCCTTCCGGATAATATCCCACAATCTCCTTTCTCCGTTAATAGCAGTACTGGATTGCCCACCATTCTCTTTTCGATCCTTAAGCTTTAGTGTTAGATTGTACGCACTTTTCACTAGAACTTCTTAAAAATGGTGTCATTTGGAGGGTGGTTGATGGAGGGAATATCAATATATGGAAGGACAATTGGCTTCCAAGGATTTCTGGCCTCAAAATCTCTGGCAAGAAGAACAAATCAAGACTAAAAATGGGTTTCAGACTTATTCAAGAGCGGGTAGGGATTGGGGCGATAATATCATTAGACGTCTTTTTTATCATGACGTCGCGGAAGAGATATTCAAGTTGCGAATTCAATCCTCAAGGGATGGTGATTTCATTGCTTGGCATTTTGAAAAAGATGTCAAGTTTTAAACATGGTAAATCAAGTATTTTTGACAAATTTAGTTTGCACGCACGGCAAATTCCTGTCAAAAAGATGAACCGAAACGAATTTGCCATGCTTGTCAACTAGACTCGTCATCCTCGGCAAACATAAATCGTCAAAAAACATTTGAGTTGCTATGGTAAAAAATCAGACCCCGGATTTATAGTTGAATCATAAATATTTGGATTGAACGGTCCAAACATTTTGAGACCTTCAACGTGGATCCTTAGTTTAGTTTGAATGAGTGTGTTTGGATGTTTGCCATGTCCATCTGATAGATTGACTCCCCATCATTTTGACCATAGGACGGCCGCCTTGGCTTTCATTCAAATTTCGAGCCAGTGTTGTACAAAATTGCAGCCAAACTTATCACTAATCGTTTCAGAAGCATGGTGGATGTGATCAGTAGTGAAGAACAAAGTGCATTCGTTCCCAGATGACTCATTACAGATAATGTACTTGTCGCATATGAAAGTGTTCATACTGAAGTAAATATACCCTAGAGGCAATAATAAAGTTATTATTTATTTCCTTATTTCATGATAAATGTTTATTATTCATGCTAGAATTGTATTAACCGGAAACATAATACATGTGTGAATACATAGACAAACAGAGTGTCACTAGTATGCCTCTACTTGACTAGCTCGTTAATCAAAGATGGTTATGTTTCCTAACCATGAACAAAGAGTTGTTATTTGATTAACGAGGTCACATCATTAGTTGAATGATCTGATTGACATGACCCATTCCATTAGCTTAGCACCCGATCGTTTAGTATGTTGCTATTGCTTTCTTCATGACTTATACATGTTCCTATAACTATGAGATTATGCAACTCCCGTTTACCGGAGGAACACTTTGGGTACTACCAAACGTCACAACGTAACTGGGTGATTATAAAGGAGTACTACAGGTGTCTCCAAAGGTACATGTTGGGTTGGCGTATTTCGAGATTAGGTTTTGTCACTCCGATTGTCGGAGAGGTATCTCTGGGCCCTCTCGGTAATACACATCACATAAGCCTTGCAAGCATTGTAACTAAGATGTTAGTTGTGAGATGATGTATTACGGAACGAGTAAAGAGACTTGCCGTTAACGAGATTGAACTAGGTATTGGATACCGACGATCGAATCTCGGGCAAGTAACATACCGATGACAAAGGGAACAACGTATGTTGTTATGCGGTCTGACCGATAAAGATCTTCGTAGAATATGTAGGAGCCAACATGGGCATCCAGGTCCCGCTATTGGTTATTGACCGGAGACGTGTCTCGGTCATGTCTACATTGTTCTCGAACCCGTAGGGTCCGCACGCTTAAGGTTACGATGACAGTTATATTATGAGTTTATGCATTTTGATGTACCGAAGGTTGTTGGGAGTCCCGGATGTGATCATGGACATGACGAGGAGTCTCGAAATGGTCGAGACGTAAAGATTGATATATTGGAAGCCTATGTTTGGATATCGGAAGTGTTCCGGGAGGTTACCGGAACCCCCCGGGAGCCATATGGGCCTTAATGGGCTTTAGTGGAAAGGAGAAAGGGGCAGCCCAAGGTGGCCGGACCCCCTCTCCCTCTTTCCCCCTCGGGGAATCCTAGTCCAACTAGGATTGGGGGGGAGTCCTACTCCCGGAAGGAGTAGGACTCCTCCTGCGCCCTCCTCCTGGCCGGCGCCCCCCTCCCCCTTGGCTCCTTTATATACTGAGGCAGAGACACCCCAGAAACACACAAGTTGATCCACGTGATCTATTCCTTAGCCGTGTGCGGTGCCCCCAGCCACCATAGTCCTTGATAATACGGTAGCGGAGTTTAGGCGAAGCCCTGCTGCTGTAGTGCATCAAGATCGTCACCACGCCGTCGTGCTGACGGAACTCTTCCCCGACACTTTGCTGGATCGGAGTCCGGGGATCGTCATCGAGCTGAACGTGTGCTCGAACTCAGAGGTGCCGTAGTTTCGGTGCTTGATCGGTTGGATCGTGAAGACGTACGACTACTTCCTCTACATTGCGTCAACGCTTCCGCAGTCGGTCTGAGTGGGTACATAGACAACACTCTCCCCTCTCGTTGCTGTGCATCACATGATCTTGCATGTGCGTAGGAAAACTGTTGAAATTACTACGTAACCCAACAGTGGCATCCGAGCCTAGGTTATTTATGTTGATGTTATATGCACGAGTAGAACACAAGTGAGTTGTGGGTGATATAAGTCGTACTGCCTACCAGCATGTCATTCTTTGGTTCGGCGGTATTGTTGGACGAGACGACCCGGACCAACCTTACGCGTACGCTTACGCGAGACCGGTTCCCCCGACGTGCTTTGCACACAGGTGGCTTGCGGGCGACTGTCTCTCCAACTTTAGTTGAACCAAGTATGGCTACGCCCGGTCCTTGCGAAGGTTAAAACGGAGTCTATTTGACAAACTATCGTTGTGTTTTTGATGCGTAGGTGAGATTGGTTCTTACTTAAGCCCGTAGCAGCCACGTAAAACTTGCAACAACAAAGTAGAGGACGTCTAACTTGTTTTTGCAGGGCATGTTGTGATGTGATATGGTCAAGGCATGATGCTGAATTTTATTGTATGAGATGATCATGTTTTGTAACCGAGTTATCGGCAACTGGCAGGAGTCATATGGTTGTCGCTTTATCGTATGCAATGAAATCGCGATGTAATGCTTTACTTTATTACTAAGCGGTAGTGATAGTCGTGGAAGCATAAGATTGGCGAGACGACAACGATGCTACGATGGAGATCAAGGTGTCGCGCCGGTGACGATGGTGATCATAACGGTGCTTCGGAGATGGAGATCACAAGCACAAGATGATGATGGCCATATCATATCACTTATATTGATTGCATGTGATGTTTATCCTTTTATGCATCTTATCTTGCTTTGATTGACGGTAGCATTATAAGATGATCTCTCACTAAATTATCAAGATGTGTTCTCCCTGAGTATGCACCGTTGCCAAAGTTCGTCGTGCCCAGACACCACGTGATGATCGGGTGTGATAAGCTCTACGTCCATCTACAACGGGTGCAAGCCAGTTTTGCACACGTAGAATACTCAGGTTAAACTTGACGAGCCTAGCATATGCAGATATGGCCTCGGAACACGGAGACCGAAAGGTCGAGCGTGAATCATATAGTAGATATGATCAACATAGTGATGTTCACCATTGAAAACTACTCCATCTCACGTGATGATCGGTTATGGTTTAGTTGATATGGATCACGTAATCACTTAGAAGATTAGAGGGATGTCTATCTAAGTGGGAGTTCTTAAGTAATATGATTAAATTGAACTTAAATTTATCATGAACTTAGTCCTGGTAGTATTTTGCAAAGCATGTTGTAGATCAATAGCTCACGTTGTTGCTTCCCTGTGTTTATTTTGATATGTTCCTAGAGAAAATTGTGTTGAAAGATGTTAGTAGCAAAGATGCGGATTGGATCCGTGATCTGAGGTTTATCCTCATTGCTGCACAGAAGAATTATGTCCTTGATGCACCGCTAGGTGATGGACCTATTGCAGGAGCAGATGCAGACGTTATGAACGTTTGGCTAGCTCAATATGATGACTACTTAATAGTTTAGTGCACCATGCTTAATGGCTTAGAATCGGGCCTTCAAAGACGTTTTGAACGTCATGGAGCATATGAGATGTTCCAGGAGTTGAAGTTAATATTTCAAGCAAATACCCGAATTGAGAGATATGAAGTCTCCAACAAGTTCTATAGCTAAAAGATGGAGGAGAATTGCTCAACTAGTGAGCATGTGCCCAGATTGTCTGAGTACTACAATCGCTTGAATCAAGTGGGAGTTAATCTTCCAGATAAGATAGTGATTGACAGAATTCTCTAGTCACCATCACCAAGTTAGTAGAACTTCGTGATGAACTATGATATGCAAGGGATAACGGAAACGATTCCCAAGCTCTTCGTAATGCGGAAATTGACGAAGGTAGAAATCGAGAAAAACATCAAGTGTTGATGGTAGACAAGACCACTAGTTTCAAGAAAAGGGCAGAGGGAAGAAGGGGAACTTCAAGAAGAACAGCAAGCAAGTTGCTGCTCAAGTGAAGAAGCCCAAGTCTGGTCCTAAGCCTGAGACTAAGTGTTTCTACTGCAAAGGGACTGGTCACTGGAAGCGGAACTACCCCAAGTGATTGGCAGATAAGAAGGATGGCAAAGTGAACATAAGTATATTTGATATACATGTTATTGATGTGTACTTTACTAGTGTTTATAGCAACCCCTCAGTATTTGATACTAGTTCAGTTGCTAAGATTAGTAACTCGAAACGGGAGTTGCAGAATAAACAGAGACTAGTTAAGGGTGGAGTGACGATGTGTGTTGGAAGTGGTTCCAAGATTGATATGATCATCATCGCACACTCCCCTATACTTTCGGGATTAGTGTTGAACCTAAATAAGTGTTATTTGGTTTTTGCGTTGAGCATGAATATGATTTGATCATGTTTATTGCAATACAGTTATTCATTAAAGTCAGAGAATAATTGTTGTTCTGTTTACATGAATAAAACCTTCGATGGTCATACACCCAATGAAACAAGTTCATTGGATCTCGATCGTAGTGATACACATATTCATAATATTGAAACCAAAAGATGCTAAGTTAATAATGATAGTGCAACTTATTTATAGCACTACCGTTTAGGTCATATTGGTGTAAAGCGCATGAAGAAACTCCATACTGATGGGATTTTGGAATCACTTGATTATGAATCACTTGATGCTTGCGAACCATGCCTTTTGGGCAAGATGACTAAAACGCCGTTTTCCGGAACAATGAAGCAAGCAACAGATTTGTTGGAGATCATACATACTGATGTATGTGGTCCGATGAATATTAAGGCTTGCAGCAGGTATCATTATTTTCTGACCTTCACAGATGATTTGAGCAGATATGGGGATATCTACTTGATGAAACATAAGTATGAAACATTTGAACAGTTCAAAGAATTTCAGAGTGAAGTGGAAAATCATCGTGACAAGAAAATAAAAGTTTCTACGATATGATCGCAGAGGTAAAATATTTGAGTTACGAGTTTGGTCTTCAATTAAAACAATGTGGAATAGTTTCACAAACTCATGCCACATGGAACACCACAGCATAATGGTGTGTCCGAACGTCATAACCTTACTTTATTGGATATAGTGCGATCTATGATGTCTCTTACCGATCTACCACTATCGTTTTGGAGTTATGCATTAGAGACAGCTGCATTCACGTTAAATAGGGCACCATCTAAATCTGTTGAGACGACACCGTATGAACTATGGTTTGGCAAGAAACCTAAGCTGTCGTTTCTTAAAGTTTGGGACTGCGATGCTTATGTGAAAAAGTTTCAACATGATAAGCTCGAACCCAAATCGGAGAAATATGTCTTCATAGGATACCCAAAGGAGACTGTTGGGTACACCTTCTATCACAAATCCGAAGGCAAGACTTTTATTGCTAAATTCGGAGTTCTTCTAGAGAAGGAGTTTCTCTCGAAAGAAGTGAGTGGGAGGAAAGTAGAACTTGATAAGGTAATTGTACCTTCTCCCTTATTGGAAAGTAGTTCATCACAGAAATCTGTTCCTGTGGCTACTACACCAATTAGTGAGGAAGCTAATGATGATGATCATGTAACTTCAGATCAAGTTACTACCAAATCTCGTAGGTAAACCAGAGTGAGATCCGCACCAGAGTGGTACGGTAATCCTGTTCTAGAAGTCATGTTACTAGACCATGACGAACTTGCGAACTATGAGGAAGCGATGATGAGCCCAGATTCCGCGAAATGGTTTGAGGCCATGAAATCTAAGATATGATCCATGTATGAGAAAAAAGTATGGACTTTGATGGATTTGCCTGATGATCGGCAAGCCATAGAAAATAAATGGATCTTCAAGAGGAAGACGGACGCTGATAGTAGTGTAACTATCTACAAAGCTAGAATTGTCGCAAAAAGTTTTCGACAAGTTCAAGGTGTTGACTACGATGAGAGTTTCTCACTCGTATCTATGCTTAAGTCTGTCCGAATCATGTTAGAAATTGCCGCGTTTTATGAAATCTGGCAAATGGATAAACAAAACTGCATTCCTTAATGGATTTACTAAAGAAGAGTTGTATACGATGCAACTAGAAGGTTTTGTCGATCCTAAAGGAGTTAACTAAATATGCAAGCTCCAGCGATCCATCTATGGACTGGTGCAAGAATCTCGGAGTTGGAATATACGCTTTGATGAGTTGATCAAAGCATATAGTTTTATACAGACTCGCGGTGAAGCCTGTATTTACAAGAAAGTGAGTGAGAGCACTACAACATTTCTGATAAGTATATGTGAATGACATATTGTTGATCGGAAATAATGTAGAATTATTCTGCAAAGCATAAAGGAGTGTTTGAAAGGAGTTTTTCAAAGAAAGACCTCGGTGAAGCTGCTTACATATTGAGTATCAAGATCTATAGAGATAGATCAAGACACTTGATAAGTTTTTTCAATGAGTACATACCTTGACAAGATTTTGAAGTAGTTCAAAATGGAACAGTCAAAGAAAAGGTTTCTTGCCTGTGTTACAAGGTGTGAAGTTGAGTAAGACTCAAAGCCCGACCACGGCAGAAGATAGAAAGAGAATGAAAGTCATTCCCTATGCCTCAGTCATAGGTTCTATAAAGTATGCCATGCTGTATACCAGATCTATTGTATGCCCTACCACTGAGTTTGGCAAGGGAGTACGATAGTGATCTAGGAGTAGATCACTGGACAGCGGTCAAAATTATCCTTAGTGGAATAAGGATATGTTTCTCGATTATGGAAGTGAAAAAAGGTTCGTCGTAAAGGGTTACGCCGATGCAAGTTTGACACTAATCTAGATGACTCTAAGTCTCGGTCTAGATACATATTGAAAGTGGGAGCAATTAGCTAGAGTAGCTCCATGCAGAGCATTGTTGACATAGAAATTTGCAAAATACATGCGGATCTGAATGTGGCAGACCCGTTGACTAAGATTCTCTCACAAGCAAAACATGATCACACATTAGTACTCCTTGGGTGCTAATCACATAGCGATGTGAACTAGATTACTGAATCTAGTAAACCCTTTGGGTGTTGGTCACATGGCGATGTGAACTATCGATGTTAATCACATGGTGATGTGATCTAGATTATTGACTCTAGTGCAAGTGGGAGACTGAAGGAAATATGCCCTAGAGGCAATAATAAAGTTATTATTTATTTCCTTATTTCATGATAAATGTTTATTATTCATGCTAGAATTGTATTAACCGGAAACATAATACATGTGTGAATACATAGACAAACAGAGTGTCACTAGTATGCCTCTACTTGACTAGCTCGTTAATCAAAGATGGTTATGTTTCCTAACCATGAACAAAGAGTTGTTATTTGATTAACGAGGTCACATCATTAGTTGAATGATCTGATTGACATGACCCATTCCATTAGCTTAGCACCCGATCGTTTAGTATGTTGCTATTGCTTTCTTCATGACTTATACATGTTCCTATAACTATGAGATTATGCAACTCCCGTTTACCGGAGGAACACTTTGGGTACTACCAAACGTCACAATGTAACTGGGTGATTATAAAGGAGTACTACAGGTGTCTCCAAAGGTACATGTTGGGTTGGCGTATTTCGAGATTAGGTTTTGTCACTCCGATTGTCGGAGAGGTCTCTGGGCCCTCTCGGTAATACACATCACATAAGCCTTGCAAGCATTGTAACTAAGATGTTAGTTGTGAGATGATGTATTACGGAACGAGTAAAGAGACTTGCCGGTAACGAGATTGAACTAGGTATTGGATACCGACGATCGAATCTCGGGCAAGTAACATACCGATGACAAAGGGAACAACGTATGTTGTTATGCGGTCTGACCGATAAAGATCTTCGTAGAATATGTAGGAGCCAACATGGGCATCCAGGTCCCGCTATTGGTTATTGATCAGAGACGTGTCTCGGTCATGTCTACATTGTTCTCGAACCCGTAGGGTCCGCACGCTTAAGGTTACGATGACAGTTATATTATGAGTTTATGCATTTTGATGTACCGAAGGTTGTTGGGAGTCCCGGATGTGATCATGGACATGACGAGGAGTCTCGAAATGGTCGAGACGTAAAGATTGATATATTGGAAGCCTATGTTTGGATATCGGAAGTGTTCCGGGTGAAATCGGGATTTTACCGGAGTACCGGGAGGTTACCGGAACCCCCCGGGAGCCATATGGGCCTTAATGGGCTTTAGTGGAAAGGAGAAAGGGGAAGTCCAAGGTGGCTGCGCACCTTCCCCCTCCCCTAGTCCTATTAGGACTAGGAGAAGGTGGCCGGCCCCCCCTCTCCCTCTTTCCCCCTCGGGGAATCCTAGTCCAACTAGGATTGGGGGGGAGTCCTACTCCCGAAAGGAGTAGGACTCCTCCTGCGCCCTCCTCCTGGCCGGCGCCCCCCTCCCCCTTGGCTCCTTTATATACTGAGGCAGAGACACCCCAGAAACACACAAGTTGATCCACGTGATCTATTCCTTAGCCGTGTGCGGTGCCCCCAGCCACCATAGTCCTCGATAATACGGTAGCGGAGTTTAGGCGAAGCCCTGCTGCTGTAGTGCATCAAGATCGTCACCACGCCGTCGTGCTGACGGAACTCTTCCCCGACACTTTGCTGGATCGGAGTCCGGGGATCGTCATCGAGCTGAACGTGTGCTCGAACTCGGAGGTGCCGTAGTTTCGGTGCTTGATCGGTTGGATCGTGAAGACGTACGACTACTTCCTCTACGTTGCGTTAACGCTTCCGCAGTCGGTCTGCGTGGGTACGTAGACAACACTCTCCCCTCTCGTTGCTGTGCATCACATGATCTTGCGTGTGCGTAGGAAAACTGTTGAAATTACTACGAAACCCAACACATACCATGAAGAGGAGGAGGAAGGGAAATAATTTTTCTTGCACGGTCAAGCTTGATATGATGAAGGTGTACGACCGTGTCGAGTGGCATTATCTCGAAGCAATATTGTCTCAATTGGGTTTCAGTATGTGCTTTGTCGGATTGATAATGAAGTGTGTTTCTTCTGTTCGGTTTTCGGTGCGTGTCAATGGGGATTTGCTTCCATATGTCACACCAACCAGGGGGTTTCGGCAAGGTGATCCAGTATCACCTTATTCATTTCTGCTATGTGATGAAGGGTTTTCCTCATTGTTGAAATATTACAATGGTGAAACTATTGACAGGGGCCTGTGAGTGAGTTATAGATCCCCATGGGTAACCCATTTATTATTTGCATATGATAGGTTAATCTTCATCAATGCAAGTAATCCAAGTGCGGTTGAATGAAATTTTGAGAGTTTATGAAGATGCCTCGGGTCAGTGCATTAACAGAGATAAAAGTTTCATCTATTTCAGCTTCAATACACCAGCATATCCAAGGCAAGTTTTGAAGGCAACCTTGAATATTCAGGTTGGGGCTTTCAGCGAGAAATATCCGGGTCTCCCTACTGTTGCGGGTCGGATTACAAGTGGAACTTTTTATCACATCAGTGAGAGGGCCCGTGCTAAAATTCAGGGGTGGTCGGAGAAATTGTTAGCTTGTGCAGGCCGCGAGACATTGCTGAAATCGGTGGTTTAAGCTATTCCCACCTACCCAATGAGCACTTTTCTGTTAACCAAGAAAGTTTGTAAGAGTCTAACTTCTCCCATGGCTAAATATTTTTGGTGTAGCTCTCTTGACAAAAAATCACTGCATTGGGTGTCTTGAAAAGAGCTCGCAACACCCAAGTGCAAGGGCGGGATGGGTTTCAGAGATCCGCACATGTTTAATCTTGCTATGCTGGGAAAGCACGGGTGGCGTTTTTTGACAAATCCTAACTCCCTATGTGCAAGAGTACTGAAGGGACGTTACTTCCCTGACACTGATTTCATGCATGCTACTATGCCTAAGTCAGCCTCGGCCACTTGGAAGGCGATCATGGCAGGGAGGCGACCCACACGGGCGTCCTACACGGGCTTCCTAAACGGGCCTCAAATGCCCATGCTGACCGACAGCCTTCATAGCTAGCCGAAATATGGGGTGGATATGGGGCGCCCGGGCACGTCTGCCACGTCGGTCCCGACCCATGCTGGCCCACCCGACCACATGTATATTCCTTCCCATCCGCTCGCTAGACAAACCCCTAGCCATTTCAATCCACTTCCCTCCACCACCCAAGCTCCTGTCCGACGATCTCCGGCCTTCTCCGGCATGATGGGCAGCGGATCCGAGTCCTACACCTCCAATTCCGCCGATTCCGAGCTCATCCCACGCGGCCCCAAGGAGGAGACGGCCGTCCGGCTTGCGATCTGCCACTCCCATGAGGAGGCCCATGCGAGGCAGCGCTCGAACTCCTTCCGTCGGGAATACATTGCATCCGGCCAAATGGCGCATGGATCCGACGCTAGGTGTGTCTTTGCTGCCTTACGGAAGGTGGCACGGTCCGTTTGGCGTCCAACCCCGATGGCAGACGCGCAACTCCTCCGTTGACGCGCCGAGGCCATGGACGCGCCATGGGCGTCGTCAGACGCCAACATGGCGCGGCATGCCCGCCATGCGAGGCAGCAGGTGCGGGAGGCGGCGACAGCCCTTGCGACGGTGGACATTGGCGAGGCGAAGCCGCATTCTCTGGCGCCTCGTATGGTGCACCACTCCGGGTGCCAGAACTACGTCGTGGTGGATGTCGCCGACTCGTCCCAAGACGGATCTATCCTCGATCTGACGTCTACCGGCACCGTCCGGATTCCTGGCTCCCACAAGGAAGGGTAGGGCATGGGAGACGGCGGCGCCTTGTGTCCCGTGGGCTGCCTCGTGTCCCATACCTTACTCTTCCTCGTCGGCGACCGGACCAACACTCCGGGGAGAGCAATTGGCTGTCGGACATGGGCACGACGGAGCCAGACGAGCTCTGCTTAAAGATTGGTTTACGTTGCATGTACGCCTCCTTTTCTTTTTAGTTTGCATATAAGATTTGGTCAAAGTCAAACTTTGTAAAATTTGACTAACTTTATAGAAAAAGATATCAACATTTACACTATGGAATGAATGTTATTAGATGTATGATGAAATTAATTTCCATAACATATAACTTTAGTATTGTAGATGTTGATATTTTTTCTATAAAGTTAGTCAAATTTACAAAATGTTTGACAAAGTTTGTCTTTGATCAAATTTTATATACGGACTAAAAAGAAACAAAGGAAGTAATAATATGAATTTGAGGTATTCGACTGTAAAATGAAATGTTTGAGGCATGGTCGATCACTGTCCATAAACACGTCCAGACGTGCCAGGAGACATTTGAGGGATTGGATTTGATAAGTCCGAGTGCAGATGCTCCTGTAAAGTTGCCCACTCCAATGTGTTTGGACCGGAGGCATTTCCCAGGGCTCCAGTCGTGGTGATATGGATTAGTTAGTTTGGAGTAAATTTGTATGTCAAATGTGACGTTGGACATCTATTATATTGATATATGAGATGGCTGCCCGACGTCCGTATTCACAAATAAATGCAGGGGTCTGTTTGATGATTGGCGGTGGACATGCCTGTAATAATGAATCCTGATAAGTGCGACAAACATGCAACTCAGGATATTTTTTATGAAAAGTTTAGTACTCACGTGCAGATGACAATTTTTAGTTAGCAAGCATGATAATTTTCGTGTTTCAATTTATCATCAGAATTTATCATTTTTGCATGACTGGAATTGTCATAAAAACGTAAAGACCGTTTCAAATTACTCGTCGCAGAATGGATGTATCTAGACCTAAAATACATCTAGATACATCAATACCTGCGACAAGTAAGTCGGAACGGAGGAAGTAGCATTTATCATTCGGGTTAAGTCTGCTTGTAATGGGTAGTATCATAAGTTAGTAACATGCATATGATACTAGTGTATGATACTACATCCCTAATGCATAGTATCATATAGTAGTATCATAGATGACTTTATTTATTGCCATGCATGACACATAGTAGTGTAACATTTATTATGATATGGTATCATAATATGATACTCAACCTTCTTTTTTTCATTTAATTCTATGCCACATCATCTAAATTGCCTAGTTGACATGCATGATACTAGTTACCCCCTCCTTTTTGGTTTATAGGGCTTATCTAAAATTTTAGTTTTTCCATTTTATAAGGCTCAATTTGGTTGTTCCCCATCACATGTTTAGACTTGTGCATTAAATCATTGCATGCAAGTATTAAGAGAAAACTGACCAATGCATGCATGTATTACAATTAATGCATTCGTAAACATAATTTTTTGAGAAAAATAAGAACATTAATTAGATGTTTTTGCAAACTACAAAAAATATTCCACCACTCATCATCTATCTTGGTTGATGAGATTTTTGAATTGAGTCTTATAAACCAGAAAAAGAGAAGTATGATACTCCCATTGCGACCAGCCTAATAATTCCCATATCGGGGAGACCAAGTGGTCCACAGCCGCATCTCGGGTCAGCATAGAACAGGTTGAGGCGGAATAAACGCACGAGGTCCTGCTGGCCTGGAGTGTGAGCGCTGACCTACGTGCCGTGCGTACGTGCGTTTGGTAAGATCTCGTAGCTCTACTGTATACGCTGTCGTACTCATACCCGCATCTGCTTTGCTCTATGGAGTTGGACCAAAGTTGGTCCTTGGTCCTTATGAAAAAGGATTCTCTAATCTACTATAAGAGAAAGGCGGCTTTTTGAGCGGTCAAATGATTGTATCATACGTGCACCCACTCTTGTAGGCCCAAGCTGGAGTCCCTCAAACAACATGATTTGAGAAGAACAGTCGGAGATGAGCGAGAGGCCCATCCAGTTCGGTACCTAATCCCGCCAATCTTGCCTTAAAAACAGGACAAGTTACGACGCTTGCTCGTCTCGTCTCGTCCGCCTGCCATGCGTAATTACGCACGCACGCGCGATCATTTCGTCAATGATGCACACTTAGGCAAACAACAACACACCAAAGAAATTCTTGGAGCTCGTCATGCCATGCGCACCCATGACCCGTCCCCGAAGGCCAACCTGACCATTTCGTTCCAACCAACTCCACCCAAGCTCCGAAGCCGATGCTGCCGCGCGCAATCATGCCCCGTCCGTCCGTCCGCCCGCGGCCTCGCAAGCGTACACCGTGTGCCGCCGTGGAAGACAGAATCATGACACCGTCGACCGCTAGGAGTTGTAATCAAACGGCAACTAGTACCACTAGTGCGAGATGCCAGGTGCTACGTACTCATCAGCTCGTTGCTTTGCTAATTTGCTTTCTTCTGTATATATATGCAACGCATCATCATCATTGCTACGTACTCATCACGGCTAATTTGCTAATTCGCAAATCAGCCGTCTTTCGATCTGGGGGAAGCTGTGTTCTCTATAAGATGCGATCAGCATCGACTAAACCATCGCTGCCGCCATATTCTATTCGTCAGGACAAACTGGCTGCTGTAAAACTGATCGGGAGCACCGCACCCGCCGAAAGGATATTGATTGTGAAATCTGGGATTTGATCCCTATTTGGCTGGAGTATAATTACTCCCCTGACCATTTGTGCCACATGTTAGCGCTCTTGAATATGAATATTGTAGGATTTGCTCCAAAAGTATTTCTCAGCTAGCAACAACCACCCAAGACACTAACTCAGTAATCCTCTTATTTGACACAATTGAAGAGTTCACAGATCTGACACCTCATGAGAGGGAGGCTAGATTAGTACTTAAAGAGCACTTGATGCAACTGCTAGCTTCTTAACAAGTCTACTGGAAACAAAGGTGAATATCCAGAGGTGAAACTAATGCAAAGTTTTTAAAAGCAAAAGCCACAATCAAGTTCAAAAATAACCATATAGCTGCGCTTCAGAATGAGCAAGGACTGGAGCAATTTGATCATGATAGTAAAGCAGCAATTCTTTCGAGAGCTTTTAAGCAAAGACATGGAACTACTGTCCCCACATAAAACCTATTGAACCTTGACAATCTTATTGAGAAATATGAAAATCTGCACTCGCTTGAGGAGCCCTTCACCAAAGCTGAATAGATGCGGTAGTTCCTGAGCTGCCCCCTGATAAGGCCCCGGGTCTTGATGGTTTTAACACAAATTTTGTCAAAACACACAAGGACATTATTGTTGAGGACTTCTATAGTCTCATTGGAGATTTCTATCATAGCAAAGTTAATATTCAGGGCATCAACTCCTCCTACACCACTCTCATTCCTAAGCATGATTCTCCAATGACTGCAAGTGACTTTAGACCTATCTCTTTGCTTAGCTGCTCCATTAATATCATCACAAAGTTGCTAGCTAATAGGCTTCAGAAAGTGATTCTCGAACTTCTTCATCTGAATCAATATGTTTTTTTAAATCTAGGTCAATTCAAGACTGTCTGGCCTGGTCTTATGAGTATTAACATCAATGCCACTAGTTAGGGAAAGCGATCATCATACTAAAACTTAATTTTGAAAAGGCCTTTGCTATGATTGAGCATCAAATTTTGAGATGAATCATGGTTGCTAGAGATTTTGGCCCCAAATGGATGCAATGGGTGGACTTGATCTTTCATTCTGGGTACTCCTATGTCGTTCTCAATGGAATTCCAAGGAAGTAATTTCTTTGCACAAGAGGGGTAAGACAAGAGACAACCATTATCCACTCATTTTTACCCTTGTTGCTGACACCTTGGAGTCCATTTTCAATGAGGCAATGAAACAAAAGCTTATGATTCTCCTCTCAAAACAAGCAATGACTTCCCAATATGCCGATGATACAATCCTACTACTGCATGCATGTCCACTTCAGATCCAGCAAACTCAAAATATGTTGATGCACTTCTCAACCTACACTGGGCTCAGGGTTAACTATTCAAAGTCTATTATAGTCCCTATCAATGTCAGTGCACAGAAAGCTCAGTTGTTGGCTAACACTTTGGATTGTGTTGTTGGTAGCTTCCCTTTTACTTACCTTGGACTTCCTCTTTGTACATGTAAGCCAAAGATTGAGGACTTCATTACTATGCCACAAAGAATAGAAAGGAGGCTAACTGGTTGCTCTACACTGTTGTCTTAGGCTGTGTTCGGTTGAGAGGGATTTGAAGGGGGTTTGGCAGGGATTGAAGAGGATTTAATCCCCTACAAGTCAACCCCCCACCAAATCACATCCAATCCTCTTATGGAGTGGTGTAACCGAACAAGGCCTTATGGATAAAAGCTTAACCTAATTAAAAGTGCCTTTTCAAGCCTGCCAACCTTTTTTGTGAGCTCCCTAGCCCTACCTACATCTGTGATAGATCAAGTCAACAAACATATCACGCATTGCTTCTGAAGAAATTATGGCCTAGAAGAATAGGGGCCTCGACTCATTGCTTGGAAGAAAGTGTGCAAACCTACATATCAGGGGGGCTTGGTGTGCTTGATATTGGCAAACACAATAAGGCTTTTCTTATGAAACACATGCACAAGTTTCTCAATGGGCATAATCTTCTTTGGGTACATCTGATTTGGAACTCTTATTACTCTTATGACCCCCCCCCCCCCGCAACGATAGGCCAGTGGGCTATTGATGGTGAAAAGCTATTTTGATACTGCTTCCCGAGCTAAAATCTCTAGCATCTTGCTCTGTGGGATAGGAAAATACTACTCTTTTCTGGCATGACAAGTGGAGCTCTACACCCCTTAAAATTCGATACCCATAATTGTTCTCCTTTGCCATCAACAACTTTATCTCTGTACAACAAGTAGCTGAGACTGAAAACCTAGAAGAAATCCTCCACAGACCTCTGTCTATATAAGCTTTTGCCTAGTTTCAGCAAGTGCAATTGGCACTGGCCCAAACCAACTTTTTAGTCAATGGGGATAGATGGCAATATAGTTGGAATTCAGCAAAATTTTCTACTGCCAAACTATACAGAGTCCTAATCCAAGGAGATATGGCACGTCCTATTTTCAAGAAGATTTGGAAATCAGCAGTGGTTCATAGATATAAAATGACGCTCCAAGCAAAACACATATCATGTGACGAATAAAAATATAGCTCCAAGTGCGGTTACCGACAATGTTGAAGACAGAAGAGGGGATGCCTTCCGCGGCATACCCAAGCTTAGAAGCTTGGATCTTCCTTGAATATTACCTTGGGGTGCCTTGGGCATTCCCAAGCTTAGGGTATCTCCCCTCCTTATTCTTCTCATATCGATATCTCACCCAAAACTTGAAAACTTCAATCACACAAAACTTCTTCGTGAGATAGGTTAGTATGATAAAGAGAAATCATTCACTTTGGTACTGTCAAAGAAAAGATTCATAATTGTTTCCACATAATACCTATTGTACTCTACAATTTCCACAATTTATATGGACAAATATAACCATAAAAACTATAAAACAAGCAAAATATGCATTGAAAACAACAAGCAAAATATGCATTGAAAACAAAATACGTCAAAAACAGAACAGTCTGTAATGATCTGAACAATAGCCATACTTCTATAAATCCAAAAAATCTGAAACATTAGGAGAACATAGGCAATTTGTATATCACTCATGTGTGAAAAATTCAGAATTTTTAGACGCTCCAGTGAATCACATTAATTCCAGAACTGGGCGCAAAAGTTTCTGTTTTTGCACAGAATCAAGTCAACTATCATCCACACTATCCCAAAGGCTTTACTTTGCACTTTATTGAAACAAAAGCTATAAAACATGATTACTACAATGGCCTAATAATGTTAACACACAAAAATAGTGGAAATAAGTGTTGGATGGTCTCCCAACAAGCGCTTCTCTTTAATGCCTTTTTGCTAGGCATGCTGATTTTAGTGATGCTCGCATTGAGGTAATGAATTGAAACATAACATGAGCATCATGAATTACATGCAAAGAACATTTAAGCCAAACTCACTTCCTATGCATAGGGATTTTGTGAGCAAACAACTTACGGGAGTAGGAATCAACTAGCATAGGAAGGCAAAACAAGCATAACTTCAAAATTTTCAACACACAGAGGAAACCTGAAATTATTGAGATATGTAAAAGCATATGTTCCTCTCTCATAATAATTTTCAGTAGGATCATGAATGAATTCAACAATATAGCTATCACATAAATCATTCTTTTCATGATTCATAAGTATATAATTTTTTTCTCTCCACATATGCAAATTTGTTCCCATCAATAGTAGTGGGAGCAAACTCAACAAACAAAACTATCATGAGATACTTGATTGACATAATCAAATTGAACATTAAAATCATGATGACAAGTTTCATGGTTATCATTATTTTTATAGCATACATGTCATCACCATAATCATCATAGATAGCAACTTTGTTGTCATAATCAATTGAAACCTCTTCTAAAATAGTGGAATCATCATTAAACAAAGTCATGACCTCTCCAAATCCACTTTCATAATTATTACAATAAGATTCAACACCTTCCAAAATAGTGGATCATTACTTTCTAGATTTGACACTCTTCCAAACCCACTTTCATCATTATAATCATCATAAATAGGAGGCATGCTATCATCATAGACGTCCTCTTATCGTGTTGGTGCAGCTCCGGTGTTGGTGTGAGGCATGCAAGCTTTTTTGGGTTTTGAGGTCTTGGATCTATGAATCTTCTTACGGTGACAACTTCAATGATTTCTTCTTTAGGGCGATGGTCCATAGGACCATGGACTTGATGATTTCCCGTCCATGACCAGAACGACTCTCTAGATTACTTTATGGAGAGGAAACTACGGCTTTGTGCTTTCAACTCTTTTGCTAGGAAGAAGGCGATTGGACTGCATGTGTCTTGATATATTTTCCTTTTATTTTTATAGGGGTTTCTATACTATTGGTTTGAACAATAGATTCGAGACTTCTTTGAGAATTTTATTTGAGAAACCTCACATTGAGGCTCAGAGTGTTTGTAAAAAACTCATGTAGATTAACGATCTCGAGGACAATACATTATCGATATATACCTATGAAGAATTCCAGTATGAACCCCGACCATGCTGGCAATACCATTAATTTACCAACGCTAGTGTGTTTCTTTCCCTTCTCACAAGATGACTATGGCAAAGCCTTCCACCACTCTACCTCTATCGCTGAGCCTGTGGGTTTGTCTCCTCTCTACCTACCGCTTTGGCGGCAGATGATGAAGAGGGGAATCTTGGTGCCCCAGCTCCGGCTAGTATAATAAGTTAGGGCTTTAGTCCTCACAGAGGCATCGCTCGGGCGGATTATGATGCTTCATCTTCGAGTTGGTCTCCCGAACTCCAATCCTGCTCAACTTTCTCCGCCGGGATGGATTAGACAAAGCTTTGGCGTAGATTGTTACCGGCTCCTCGGGGCTGTGAGATTACGGTCTCTTCTCGTGTGTATACAATGACGAGATTTGGTGTCGCGGGTCCTTCATATCAATTTTAGGTTTTAACAGCGACACATACGTCTCTGGGGCGCTGGTCTTTAAGGGCATATGCACAAAGATTTTTGGTTGTCATCGACGAGGTGATCTCGGTTCCGGTATGAAAATTGACGACATCGGCTATGAGCTGAAGTAAGTGTCTCGTCTCGTGATAAGGCAAGTCGTAGTGGGGGTAACATAGAGTACTAACATCCATATGTTACTAGTCTATGTTACTACCTTCATAGTGGGTTGTGTCTGTCGGCGTTCTGGGAACGGGGGTCCCCAGACTTGCCTGCCTGCGACCCGTGGCGTGGCTGAGCCAGCAGGCCGTACGTCCCGTCTTCACCAACAAAGCATCCAAGACCCTCGCGAGGGGCCAAGCCTCGCGAGGCAGATGACGCAAGACCTCCTCTGGAGTGGCCTAGCTAGGCAGGCTCACGAGGAGCAGAGATATCAAGGCGAGGCGAACCTCACGAGGCTCTCGTGACGTGAGCCATGACGATCGACACCAGGCGGGCGCCAACGCGCGCAGCGTCCTTGTTTCCTCTTTGGTGCAATGGGGGCAAGCGCAACCGTGGAGTACCGATGCATCAGGCAAAGGTTGCCATTCCGGTGCAACAAGACCAAGACCATGAACTGCAAGACGGAGGTCATCGTGGAGCCCAAAACAACATCACCGCCAGAGCTTTGTGCAGGCGAAGATTACTTTTGTCAGGGTAGCTTGTACTAGTCGTCCCCCTTCAAATTAGCCCGCCATTGTTGGCTCCCTTCCCGCTCTATATTTGGGAAGAGGACCAGGGCCTCTATAAATAGGACTAGCCACCATACTAGAGAGAGGAGGAGATCCCAAGAGATCATCAGAGATCGAGAGACACACCACAAGCTCACAAGCATAAGAACACCTCAACCTCAGGAGGCTGTTCTCCGCTTGTATTGTTCATCATCAGCCCAAGAGGCAATCCACCACCACCACACTGGAGGAGGGTATTACACCACAACTGTGGCCCGAACCAGTATAAATCTTGTGTCTTTCTGTGTTGCGAGTTCGTCGAGTTCGTTCGCGAGATCTTAGTGAGCTAGAGCGTAGATCGGTAGGAGGGGAAGACTTCGCGCGCACCCCAGTGTTCGAACCTTAAGGGTTTGCCAGAGCCCCACATCCGACATTTGGCGCGCCAGGTAGGGGTGCACCGTAGCATCCTTTCCGTCGCTCCGTCGTCTCCATGGCGGACGCTCGCCGTGCTCGAGCTGAGCGTCGGGCTGCCCTCACCACCCGCGTCGCTCAGAGGGCTCCCATCGGCGGGCCACCTCGTCGTTCTCTGTCCCCCACCGCCAACGCTGCCACCGGCCCGGTGGGGAACGAGCAGCAGGCGTCCTCGCAGCATCCTTCGGTGCGGCAGGATGGCCGCACCACTACTCCATCACTCACCCCTGCCGGTTCTTCGTCTCACGCGCACCGCGCTCCCATGGAGGCACGGGCCGCGCTCATTGCGGTGAACGAGCTCCTGCGTTACCGCCCCGTCGACGACGTCTATGAGGAGTGGCTCGACCGCGTCACCGAGCTCGTCCATGCCGCAGGGGGCTCTCCGGCGCCGTCCCGTTCTCTGCCTCCACCTCAGCCAGCCGCGGGTGACGGGGCTCATGGCGTGCCTCCACCGCCTCGACCCCAAGACGGTGCCTTGGCACCAAGGAGCGCGCCTCCGCGGCGTGATCCACCGTGCCTGGCGCCCACGCGTGAAGAAAGGAGCTGCCAAGAAATTCCGCGGTCGCGAGAAGCTGCACCGGCGCTCCCTGCGCCACCTCGTCAAGACCGCGCGCCGCCTGCAGTAGCGTAGCGCGGACCTCGCCAAGATCAAGCTCCGCCTCCGAAGCGGGCCCCGGCAACCACAGCCGGCTGCCGCGCCTTCACCCCTGAGCTGCGTAGCGTTGCCTGGCCAGGCAAGTTCAAGCCAGATCTGCCTCCTTGGTACGACGGCACTGCCGATCCCGCGGAGTTCCTGCAGCTCTATGAGTTGAGCATCGAAGCGGCCAACGGCGACGAAAAAGTCATGGCGAACTGGTTTCCCATGGCTCTCAAGGATGGGGCCCGCTCCTGGCTCCTGAACCTGCAGCACGGCTTGATCTCCTCCTGGGACGAGATGCATGACCGCTTCATCGCCAACTTCCAGGGAACTCGTGACCGCCCACCAGTCGCGAGCGATCTGCGCCGCATCAAGCAACAACCAGGAGAGACCCTCCAGAAGTACATCCAGCGCTTCAACAACACCCGCCTCAAGATCCCCAAGGTCAGGGACGAAGCCATCATCTCCGCGTTCTCAGACGGTGTCCGTGACGTCAAGATGAAGGAAGAGATGGCTATCCACGAAGAGCTTTGCACATCTCAGGAGCTGTTCAACCTGGCGAACAGGTGCGCAAGAGCTGAGGAGGGGCGCCTCTTTCTCCTTGAGCTGCCAGCTACAGGAATGGAGGAGAAGAAGGCCAAGGCCAAAGACGTGAAGCGCAAAGAGGCAGTAGTGCTTGCAGCAGAGCCCGACACCAAGCGAGGCAGAGATCAGCCCGAGTCGTCCAAGAACGGCCGTCCATTCTGCGCCTTCCACAACCTGAACACCCACAACACCAACGACTGTCAAGAGCTCAGAGCCATTCGGTAAGGACGCTTCGTTCGATGCCCCGAGCGCAACAATCGAGGCTATGGCCGCGAAGGAGGACGCGGAGGCAGACGCTGGGATGCCCGTGGCCCGCGCCAGGAGTGGCGTGACCGGCCTCGTGAGGACCGCTGGCAGGACCAACCTCGCGAGGACGCCTGGAGGGACCCGTCTCATGAGGATCGCCCCCAAGGCAACGCCGGTCTTCTCCCGTTGCCGCCGCCAAGAAGGAACGACGACCACCACCAGGACGAGGGGGCTGGGGGCTTCCAGGAGCCGTGTGCGGTCGCTTGCATCTTGGGCGGTTCCCAGGCCCTAGCCTCTCAGCGCATCTTCAAACAGTTCGCTCGTGAGGTGAACGCGGCGCTCCCCAAGCTCGAGGCCATGCGCCCGCTCAGGTGGTCCCAGTGCGCCATCACCTTCAACTCGGCCGACCAGCTCAAGTGCGCAGCCACCGCTGGCACACTCTCTATGCTGTGCTCCCCAGTCATCAGCAATGTGCAAGTCACCAAGACTCTCATCGACGGCGGCGCAGGGCTCAACGTCTTATCCGTCGACACATTCGACAACCTCCAAGTGCCCTATGAGCAGCTCCAGCCAACCAAGCCTTTCTCAGGAGTAACTGACGGTTCCACCACACTGATAGGGCAAGTCCATCTGCCTGTCACCTTCGGGGAGCGCAAGAACTACCGCACCAAGCTCATCGACTTCGACATCGCGCACATCCGCCTGCCGTACAATGCTATCCTCGGGTATCTAGCCCTGGCCAAGTTCATGGCAGTCACTCACCACGGCTACAACATTCTCAAGATGCCAGGAAGCGGGGGATTCATCATGGTCCCATGTGAAGAAAGGAATGCGGTGTGCTCCCTTGAGCGCGCCTTCCAAGCCATGCCAATCGACGACCCTGACAGCAGAGTGAAGGCCCTCCGGAGACCATCCCCAAGAAGAAGCTGTCGTGCCGCGCAGGACCCCAAGAAGATGGCGTCGCGTCAGGAACCTCGTCAGGATCAGCGCCCGCTCCAGGGGCGCCTCCCTCCACTGCATAGGAAAGCGCGCCCGGTGCCCTCCTCGGGCAGGGCTCGGGGGCTCTCTACTGGAGAGCCTCAGACCTTGCCGATCTCACGAGGAAGGCACTTGGGCACCACTTGGAAGCGTGCTTCACGGCACACCTTCCTTAGGAGAGCACAAGGCAAGGAGTGCCCACCACCCAGGAGTTCATCACCAAGACCACCCAAGAGCTACAAGACGCGAGAGCCATGCGTGGCGACAGCCGCTCGCCGAGCACGGCTCACCATCCAGGCGAGGGTGCTGAATTGTGCATCTGCATCGACATCCCGGGGCTCAACAGGGCCGCATCTCAGGAACGCTTTTGGCCATCACGTGCGGGCCGCTGTGAGGGTCCACCACACAGCTACGTTGGCATGCCCTTCGGCTTGCCGAGCGTGGAGTCGGCCTATCATCGCAACGTGCGGCAAGTCCTGGCGGCTTAGGAGGCCAGGTTCCACGCTGTTCTGGAGAGATGGCGATGGTCTTCAGGGAACCTCCTGAGCCCCTAGAGCCTCCAGAGGCTCAGGGTCCTGGTGGCTCATGAGGGGTCATTCCTTCGACGCGTGGCTTCAACTGCACCAACTCTACTTCGTCTACAGAACCAGGTGACATCTTCCAAGTTCATTTAAGCTGGGAGCGCCCCTCGGGCTGCACTATTCCCAGGCCACGTGGGTCCGTCCCTGTGGCATGTATCCCTTTTGCTTGTGTCTCTAGCTTACCTCATTGGGGCGCTCCTCAGGCTGCATCATCCCCACGCCGCTCGGGCCCGACCCAGTGGCATGTATCTTCCTGCATTTATCCCAGTCGATCTGCTCTTCATGCTTAACCTACCAACTGCTATCACCTGCTCGATCATCGCCTCCCTCAGGGCCTCTACACAGGCACGGTGCTGGTGCATGGGTCCGTCCCTGCCACGATCAACAAATTTGAGTGGTCGAGCTCTGGCTCACGGCACCCGCTGTGCACGTCACCTCACCAGGCCCTCAGTGCCTTCACTTCATCCGGACCAACCTGCGGCAGGCAGGCGGCAGTACGGCAAACCGTGTTTCTTCTTGTGCCTGTCCACAGGGACCCAGCGGGGAGGACAGCAGGTGGCACCGCGAGTTTCCTTTTCTCTCGTGCGATTCGCTTTTGCGTTAAAAGGGGGCTCCTGAGCATCGTGACTCACTCTTACTGGCTCTCCAGCCCTCACCCCCTGGCCTTGACCACGACATCGCGACCTGGCATACCAGTGGCGGCTGAGCTCGCTCGAGGGCCGGGACCTGAGGACGTAGAGCACTAAGAAGAGCTCGGGAGAAGGAAAAAACATACAGACCGGCCTAGCTATGTCGCAAAAGTTGGCGCGCAGCCCTAGCGCAACATCAGGAATCACCACGAAGTCAGCAAGATAAGTCTCGCCCTCGGTCGGCTAAATATTTGGGCCTAATAGTCGCTCACACCATGCCGCAACCCCGTTGCGGCCAAGTCATATTCCTTTCTTTCCTTACCATGGCCGCTTGGGCGCTAAGGGGGGACCTCCTGAGCATCGCGCCTCAGGGGCTCTTACTGGACCTCGGGCCACGCACCTCCTGGCCTTGACCACGGCATCGCGACCTGGCATACCAGAAACGGCTGTAGCCGCCTTGGGACCGGGACCCGTCAGTGTAGAGCAACAAGCTATCGCGAGGAAAGAAAGGGGAAACCGAGCCTTAACGGGACACGCGTTCATCGAATCTTCATAACAAGGAAAATAAGTACAAAGGCATTGCAGATCCTTACATGCCCCCACGGGGTGATTCATGATTCTTCGCAGGAAACAAAAGCTGATGCTAAGGGGATCCTTACATGCCCCCGTGGAGGACGCCATCATCAACAGTGGGCCACGGGAGGCCAGCGCCAACTCCATCCAGATCAGCGGCGGCTGGACGCCGTAGCCCTGCCCCGGGCGCAGCGAGAGCTCGGGGGGACGTAGCTGTCGTCACTCGTCTCCGGAGTCTCGTAGAGCTCAGGAGAGCTGCTGGACTCCCAAGGGCTGCTGCTGCTGGAGTGGTCGCGAGCGGAGGGTGCATCAGCCTCGCGCTCCCCTCCGGAGCAGCACTCCAGGCGGCGGCCCTCGGCGTCGAAGACCTTGAAGAGAAGCATGGAGGCGCCGTCGTACTCGAAGTGGATCGCGAGGGCACCCCTCGCGCGACAGACCCGTGCGACCTCGCCCCAGCCGCGAGTCATGAAGATCTTGCCAGTGCGGACTGCTTCGATCTTTGCTCTGATCGACGGAGCGCCGCAATTGGCATGCTGTAGCCAAAGCTCGAGAGGCCCCCTCGGCGGCATCATGTCGGAGAAGAACCGTGGGAAGCGGATCCAGGAGTTCGGAGGCATCGGCGCCCACAACACCAACTCGCACGGGGAGTCCGCAGCGTGTACGGCACGCGTCGCCGTGGCGTGGCGACCCCGGACGCGGCGTGGGTGGCGCTGCTCGTCACTTCGTCCTCCCGAGCCCACGACTTGGGCGTACATGGGTAGCGAGTACCCCAGTGGAGGTCTCTCGCACAAAGGCCTCGCCACCACCTGCATCGCCGCTTCGTCACGGCGATGGATCGATCTCTTCTTCGGCGGGAGTAGCTCCGGGACATCCCGGGGGGATTTCCCCTTCTCTTCGGCGGATAACCTTCTAATGGGGGCCATTAGAGCAAGCAGTAGAGCATGGAGGAAGAAGCGAGCAAGCGAGGAGGAGATGGGCAACGGGGGCTCCGCCCCCTCCCCATTTATAGCAAGAGAAGGCCAACCGGCGTCTCCCACGATTGCAGGTAATGATGGTTTCCCTTGCATGTCGCAGGGACTTGTCAAGTCGTGTAGTCGTCGAGGCAGCGTGGGGAAGCGGAGACGCCCACGTCCAATCAACCGCCACGCGTCAACCGAGGCCGCAGGCTTTTGGGGCCCGCGGCGCTTCGAGCTTGACCCTTGGCTTCGCCGCAAAGCCAAGCCCACATGCACCTTGGGCCCGGGGGCTACTGTCGGCGTTCTGGGAATGGGGGTCCCCAGACTTGCCTGCCCGCGGCCCGCGGCGTGGCTGAGCCAGCAGGCCGTACGGCCCGTCTTCACCAACAAAGCATCCAAGACCCTCGCGAGGGGCCAAGCCTCGCGAGGCGGACGACACAAGACCTCCTCTGGAGTGGCCTAGCTAGGCAGGCTCACGAGGAGTGGAGATATCAAGGCGAGGCGAACCTCACGAGGCTCTCGTGACGTGAGCCATGACGATCGCCACCAGGCGGGCGCCAGCGCGCGCATCGTCCTTGTTTCCTCTTTGGTGCAAAGGGGGCAAGCATAGCCGCGGAGTACCGATGCATCAGGCAAAGGTTGCCATTCCGGTGCAACAAGACCAAGACCAGGACTGCAAGACGGAGGTCATCGTGGAGCCCAAAACAGCGTCACCACCAGAGCTTTGTGCAGGCGAAGACTACTTTTGTCAGGATAGCTTGTACTAGCTGCCCCCCTTCAAATTAGCCCGCCATTGTTGGCTCCCTTCCCGCTCGATATTTGTGAAGAGGACCAGGGCCTCTATAAATAGGACTAGCCACCATAGTAGAGAGAGGAGGAGATCCTGGGAGATCATCAGAGATCAAGAGACACACCACAAGCTCACAAGCACAAGAACACCTCAACCTCAGGAGGCTGTTCTCCCCTTGTATTGTTCATCATTAGCCCAAGAGGCAATCCACCACCACCACACTGGAGTAGGTTATTACACCACAACGGTGGCCGGAACCAGTATAAATCTTGTGTCTTTCTATGTTGCGAGTTCGTCGAGTTCGTCCGCGAGATCTTAGTGAGCTAGAGCATAGATCGGTAGGAGGGGAAGACTTCACACGCACCCCAGTGTTCGAACCTTAATGGTTTGCCGGAGCCCCACATCCGACAGTGTCATAGGTGTGATAACATTGAGACCCTCATTTATTACTTTGTAGAGTCATTTTGCATTGGGAAGCACTATGTGATGGTAACATATTATGTTACTCTAACTCGCTCTCTCCTCTTTAATTACTTGCCGCATCATCTTTTTTGTTTATGTGGCATGCATTAGGCTGGTCATAGTGGGGAGTAACTTATACTAGTGTCGTGCATATGACACTAGTCTAAGTTACTACCTTCATAATGCAAAGTAACATACTAGTAGTGTCATACATGACTTCATTTATTAGGTTGCAGACTCATCATCTCTTGGGAAGCGCTATGTTACAGTAACATATTATGTTGTTACTCGAAACACATCTCTCCTCATTAAATGCGTGCCACATAATCATATTTGTCTTGAACCACGCTATGTTACTAGCTAAGTTACTTCCACTATGACTAGTGTAGGATTGAAAGTATGTCTAGAGGGGGCGGGGTGATTAGACTACTTGACCAAATAAAAATCTATCAGTTTCCCAATTTTAGTTGTGGGTAGATTTTAGCAATTAGCATAAGTCAAGCAATCAACCTACACATGCAATTTAAGAGTGTAGCAGCGGAAAGTAAAACATTGCATACGAAGGTAAAGGGAAGGGTTTGGAGAAGGCAAACGCAATGGAGACACTGAGGTTTTTGGCGTGGTTCCGATAGGTGGTGCTATCGGACATCCACGTTGATGGAGACTTCAATCGATGAAGGGTAACGGCTGCGCGAGTTCACGGAGGGCTCCTCCCATGAAGGGTCCACGCAGAAGCAACCTTGTCTATCCCACCATGGCCATCGCCCATGGAGAACTTGCCTCACTCGGGTATATCTTCACAAAGTAGGAGATCTCCTTGCCCTTACAAACTTCTTGGTTCAACTTCACATCTTGACGGAGGCTCCCAAGCGACACCTAACCAATCTAGGAGACACCACTCTCCAAAAGGTAATAGATGGTGTTTTGATGATGAACTCCTTGCTCTTGTGCTTCAAGTGATAGTCTCCCCAACACTCAACCCTCTCTTTCAGATTTGGCTATGGTGGAAATATGATTCGAGTGGAAAGCAACTTGGGGAAGGCTAGAAATCAAGATTCTTGTGGTAGGATTGGAATATCTTGATCTCAACACATGAGTAGGTGGTTCTCTCTCAGAAAATATATGGTGGAAGTGTAGGCACGTTCTGATGGCTCTCTCACAAATGGGTGGAGGGGTATATATAGCCTCCACACAAAATTCAACCATTACACACATTTGACTCATCTCGGTGGGGCTGAATAGTTAAATTCACTGAGACCAATATGTTCGAAAATTTGAATGTTAGGAATCTCGGTGGGACCGACTGGAACAACTTGGTGAGACAAATGTTCTAGGGCTTAGGGCAAGCATCATCTCGGTTGCACCGATTGCATCAACTCGGTGAGACCGAGACCCATATCAGTGAGACCGAACTGTTATGGTTTCTAGCAGTGACTATGTCATATGGACTTGGTGGCAGCGGATAGAGAGAATTGGTGGGGCCGAGTTGGATGGAGAAAGTGGCTGGGGATTTTGGAGTAATATCACTAAGCATTTGAGCAAGCAAGCCATTAGCAACACCTCATCCCCTTTTAATAGTATTGGCTTTCCTATGGACTCAATGTGATCTTGGATCACTAAAATAAAGATGGAGAGTCTTGAGCTTTTGCTAATATATGTCCTTAGCAATTTGAGGGGTCCACATCTCTAGTCCATGCCATGCCATTCATTGAACTTCCCGAAATATTTATCTTGAATGGATATTATTTCAATGAGCTATATGTTGTTATGAATTACCAAAACCACTGGGGGTTAGTTGCACTTTCAATCTCCCCCTTTTTGGTAATTGATGACAACATATAGATCAAAGCTTCGACAAATGATAAAATGAATGAAATACATTGTTGCTTGGAGAAGTATTTGTAAGCAAGAGCTCCCCCTAAATTTGTGCATTATTTAAAATTTGTGTTTGAATGCAAATGCACAATCAATTAGGATCATGGGTCACTCTTCCATGTCACATACATCTTGATGGAGCACACAAAATGATAAGAGTGAAATAACATGCATGCATCACCAAAAACATAAGTGAATGATTATTCACAAATAATCATAAATATAGGCATATATCACACATTAATCATAGTATGATCAAACACACGACCAAACATAGTATCTCACAAGCATAAACAATAAGTAGCACCAACCAAACGAAGTAGCAAGGCAATAAAAACTAACAAGAAAAAGAACGAGACACTCTCTCTCGAAGCCAATGATCTATACATTTTATCCCCCTTTGGCAACAAGTTACCAAAAAGCTTGAAAAAGTGTAGTGCTATACGGCACTCTAGGCACAATCTCCGGGAGCTCCTGAAGGGGTCTTCTGGCTTGTTGCTCTAGTGTGCGTAGACGGCATTGAGAGAACTACTTCTGCAAATTCCTCCGCTGATGTCTGTTGAACTGGTGGGGTTGACACTGGTGGCGGCACTGTGGCAGTGGCGATAAGTGCAGAGTGTGTAGTCCTGGTGTTTGCATCTGGCACAAATGATGACCTTTGTGCCCTAGGCACTGTCTGGAATCTGTCAGTGGTTGGTCTGTCATCTCCACTCTCAGCATCATCTCTCAGATTCTCCACAATAGATTGGATCTCTGTGACCTTGACATCAATATTATTCATTTTGTCCTCAATTATCCGCTCTAGGCTCTCCTGGTACTTGGCTAAGTTGGCCCGACTTTCCTCAATCCTCAGAGTTACTTCTAGTAGATATGTGAGTTGGTCTTGCTTTGACTTGAGATTCACTATTGATGCATTGGGTGCACTAGCTATCTTTGCTGCTTTGGTTTCTGTTGCCTTTTCTGCCTTCTCTTGGGCCTCAACTGTGGTTGGATGTGAAGCATCCATCACCACTTCATTACCTTCAAACTCTGGCCAAAGAGGAAAGTGCTCTCTGTCAAGCAGATATGTGTCTGTACCAACCTTGGAGTTGATAAGCATTTGAATGTGTCGTGCATATCCACATGATCTCTTCTGATCAGCAGCAATCCGTTTAATTGTATCTACAATCAGGCTCATGACTTTGAATTTCTGTGGTATATCAAACAAGTGGAGCAAGTTGATGGGGTGGCCACAGATCATCCTCTCATCCCTAGATATGGGAAACAAAGTATGCCTCAAGATATAGTTTATGGTGGCCAATCCAGCAAGCAGAAAGTAAATGGAGCCAAACTTGTGTGTATCCAAAGCTTCATCAGGAATGGTCTTGTACATGTGTGCCATTGTGTTGTGATCCATCCAGGGTTTTCCATAAACATCAATGCCATTTTCTCCTTCTAGGGCATTGATAAGAGCAGCCCACTCAGAGATTGATGACTCATACCTAGTGCATCCACACAATTCTTCCATCTGGGTAAAAGTATGTTGTGGAATAGAACTGCATTACCATCTCATAATTCCATTTTGTGAGCTTTTGTGCAACAAAATCATCAACACCTGTCAGCCTAAAGCTCTCATGAACATGGGGGAAGTGATCTTCATTGGCATCTATATACTTCCAATCCACCCACTTCATGTTGCTTATGATGGGCTTTTTTTCAAGCAGCACTGTCTCATAGAAATCTTGTTCTTCTCTGAAACGATAGTCACATGATGTTCTCCTCCTTGCAGAATATGGATCGACTTTCCTCCATGCTCTCAGTCCACTATCCTTCCCGAGCTTCATGTTTTCAGCACTGGATGTCCATCATCATGGTCTGGAATCTATGGCTTCAATTTCTCGAGCACTTATGGCTCTTCATCCTCCTACACCTCTGGCACTGGGGCCTTGTTCTTTTCAGCAGCAGGGATGTTTCTTGTGAATCTCTTGGGAGCAGCAGCCTTAGGTGTAGGCTTGGACTTGGACTTGGAGGGTGCACCTGTCTTAATGGCATCTGCCATTAACTTCTGAGACTTGGCAGGGGGTGCAGCTGGTTCCTCTTCCTCCTGTTCTTCATCTTCCCTCACGGAAGGCTTTCCAAGAACTGTGGCAGTGGTCTTTCTAGCTCTCTTCTTCTTCTTCTTCTTATTCTTCTTCTTCTTCTTCTTCTTCTTCTTCTTCTTCTTCTTCTTCTTCTTCTTCTTCTTCTTCTTCTTCTTCTTCTTCTTCTTCTTCTTCTTCTTCTTCTTCTTCTTCTTCTTCTTCTTCTTCTTCTTCTTCTTCTTCTTCTTCTTCTTCTTCTTCTTCTTCTTCTTCTTCTTTCCAATAGCAGCACCATAATCATCCGATTGTTCAAGAGTGAAAGTCATAGTTTCTTGTCTAGACTTTCTGGCTTTAGACATAGGAACTCTTCTTGTAGGGGCCTTCTTCTTGAGACCTGGCTTTGTAGTAGCAGCAGTGCCATACTCTTTCCTTAGCACTTTCTTTGCTGAGGTTACTTCCTCATCAACAACAACATCCTCATCCTCACTTTTCTAAGGTTCTCTTCTTCCTTTGTCTAGTGGCATCTTTGGGCAGATTGCTAAAGCTTCTGCTGCCCTCATCATAGCTTCCACTAGGGCTTGTGCCCTCACTGAGATTTGCCTCTTCCTCTGACTTGTTCTGGCTGTCACTTGCATCAGACATCTTGCAGATAGACCCTGTCAATAGATAGGTATGGGCACAGTGGATGAGCATCAAAAAAGCAGCTTGCTTTGCAAAAAGTTTGAATCAAAACTTTAGTTGTAGTTATCTGCAGAAAGCATTTCAGAGTTACCGATATGAAAATCTCGGTGACACCGAAGCATTAACAGAGTCTAAACACACAACATCGACCAGACCGAGTTGCGGTTCGGTGACTCCGAGATGCTAAGGTTTCATTGAGCTTTTGCTTCCGGTCTCATGCTACCTCTTGAGCAATGTGTTGGTTTTCCCCAAAGAGGAAGGGATGATGTAGCAAAGTAGCGTAAGTATTTCCCTCAGTTTTTGAGAACCAAGGTATCAATCAAGTAGGAGGCTATGCACGAGTCCCTCGTACCTGCACAAAACAAATAAATCCTCGCAACCAACGTGATAAGGGGTTGTCAATCCCTACACGGCCACTTACGAGAGTGAGATCTGATAGATATGATAAGATAATATTTTTGGTATTTTTATGATAGAGATGCAAAGTAAAAAAGCAAAGGAAATTACTAAGTATTGGAAGATTAATATGATGAAGGTAGACCCGGGGGCCATAGGTTTCACTAGTGGCTTCTCTCAAGAGCATAAGTATTCTACGGTGGGTGAACAAATTAATGTTGAGCAATTGACAGAATTGCGCATAGTTATGAGAATATCTAGGTATGATCATGTATATAGGCATCACGTCCGAGACAAGTAGACTGACTCTGGCCTACATCTACTACTATTACTCCACTCATCAACCGCTATCCAGCATGCATCTAGAGTATTAAGTTAATGAAAACGGAGTAACGCCTTAAGCAAGATGACATGATGTAGAGGGAGAAACTCATGCAATATGATGAAAACCCCATCTTGTTATCCTCGATGGCAACAATACAATACGTGCCTTGCTGCCCCTACTGTCACTGGGAAAGGACACCGCAAGATTGAACCCAAAGCTAAGAACTTCTCCCATTGCAAGAAGATCAATCTAGTAGGCCAAACCAAACTGATGATTCGAAGAGACTTGCAAAGATAACCAATCATACATAAAAGAATTCAGAGAAGATTCAAATATTATTCATAGATAGACTTGATCATAAACCCACAATTCATCGGTCTCAACAAACACACCGCAAAAAGAAGATTACATCGAATAGATCTCCACAAGAGAGGGGGAGAACATTGTATTGAGATCCAAAAAGAGAGAAGAAGCCATCTAGCTAATAACTATGGACCCGTAGGTCTGAGGTAAACTACTCACACTTCATCGGAGGGGCTATGCTGATGATGTAGAAGCCCTCCGTGATCGATGCCCCCTCCAGCGGAGCTCCGGAACAGGCCCCAAGATGGGATCTCGTGGATATAGAAAGTTGCGGCGGTGGAATTAGGGGTTTGGCTCCGTATCTGATCGTTTGGGGGTACGTAGGTATATATAGGAGGAAGGAGTACGTCGGTGGAGCAACAGGGGGCCCATGAGGGTGGAGGGCGCACCTGGGGGGTAGGCGCGCCCCCTACCTCGTGGCCTCCTCTGTTGTTTATTGATGTAGGGTCCAAGTCTCCTGGGTCTTGTTCATTGAAAAAATCACGTTCCCAAAGATTTCATTCCGTTTGGACTCCGTTTGATATTCCTTTTCTTCGAAACCCTAAAATAGGCAAAAAACAGCAATTCTAGGCTGGGCCTCCGGTTAGTAGGTTAGTCCCAAAAATTAATATAAAAGTGGATAATAAACCCCAATAATGTCCAAAACAGTAGATAATATAGCATGGAGCAATCAAAAATTATAGATACGTTGGAGACGTATCAAGCATCCCCAAGCTTAATTCCCGCTCTTCCTCGAGTAGGTAAATGATAAAAACAGAATTTTTGATACGGAGTGCTACTTGGCATAATTTTAATGTAATTCTTCTTAATTGTGGTATGAATATTCAGATCCTAAAGATTCAAGATAAAAGTTTAATATTGACATAAAAATAATAATACTTCAAGCATACTAACAAAGCAATCATGTCTTCTCAAAATAGCATGGCCAAAGAAAGTTATCCCTACAAAATCATATAGTCTGGCTATTCTCCGTCTTCACCACACAAAATATTTAAATCATGCACAACCCCGATGACAAGCCAAGCAATTGTTTCATACTTTTGGTGTTCTCAAACTTTTTCAATCTTCACGCAATACATGAGCATGAGCCATGGATATAGCACTATAGGTGGAATAGAATGGTGGTTGTGGAGAAGACAAAAAGGGAGAAGATAGTCTCACATCAACTAGGCGTATCAACGGGCTATGGAGATGCCCATAAATAGATATCAATGTGAGTGAGTAGGGATTGCCATGCAACGGATGCACTAGAGCTATAAGTATATGAAAGGTCAACAAAAGAAACTAAGTGGGTGTGCATCCAACTTGCTTGCGCATGAAGACCTAGGGCATTTTGAGGAAGCCCATCATTGGAATATACAAGCCAAGTTCTATAATGAAAAATTCCCACTAGTATTTGAAAGTGATAACATAGGAGACTCTCTATCATGAATATCATGGTGCTACTTTGAAGCACAAGTGTGGTAAAAGGATAGTAACATTGTCCCTTCTCTCTTTTCTCTCATTTTTTATTTGGGCCTTTTCTCTTTTTTTATGGCCTCTTTTCTTTCTCTTCCTTTTTTTCGTCCAGAGTCTCGTCCCGACTTGTGGGGGAATCATAGTCTCCATCATCCTTTCCTCACTGGGACAATGCTCTAACAATGATAATCATCACACTTTTATTTTTCTTACAACTCAACAATTACAAGTCGATACTTAGAACAAAATATGACTCTATATGAATGCCTCCGGCGGTGTACCGGGATATGCTATGAATCAAGAGTGACACGTATGAAAGAATTATGAATGGTGGCTTTGCCACAAATACGATGTCAACTACATGATCATGCTAAGCAATATGAAAACGATGAAGTGTGTCATAATAAACGGAACAGTGGAAAGTTACATGGCAATATATCTCAGAATGGCTATGGAAATGCCATATTAGGTAGGTATGGTGGCTGTTTTGAGGAAGGTATATGGTGGGTGTATGATACCGGCGAAAGGTGCGCGGTATTAGAGAGGCTAGCAAAGGTGGAAGGGTGAGAAAAGTGCGTATAATCCATGGACTCAACATTAGTCATAAAGAACTCATATACTTATTGCAAAAATCTACAAGTTATCAAAGCAAAGTATTACGCGCATGCTCCTAGGGGGATAGATTGGTAGGAAAAGACCATCGCTCGTCCCCGACCGCCACTCATAAGGAAGACAATCAAAAAATAAATCATGCTCCGACTTCATCACATAACGGTTTACCATACGTGCATGCTACGGGAATCACAAACTTTAACACAAGTATTTTCTCAAATTCACAACTACTCAACTAGCATAACTCTAATATCACCATCTTCATATCTCAAAACAATTATCAAGCATCAAACTTCTCATAGCATTCAACACACTCATAAGGAAGTTCTTTTATTATTATTGAATTCCAAGCATATTAGGATTATTTAAGAAAATTACCATGCTATTTAAGACTCTCAAAATAATCTAAGTGAAGCATGATATATCAATAGTTTCTATAAAACAAATCTACCACCGTGCTCTAAAAGATATAAGTGAAGTACTAGAGCAAAACTATATAACTCAAATGATTTAAGTGAAGCACATAGAGTATTCTAACAAATTCCAAATCGTGTATGGCTCTCTCAAAAGGTGTGTACAGCAAGGATGATTGTGGTAAACTAACAAATAAATACTCAAATAATACAAGACGCTCCAAGCAAAACACATATCATGTGATGAATAAAAATATAGCTCCAAATAAAGTTACCGATAGAAGTAGATGAAAATAGGGGATGCCTTCCGGGGCATCCCCAAGCTTTGGATTTTAGGTGTCCTTAGATTATCTTGGGGATGCCATGGGCATCCCCAATATTAGGCTCTTGCCACTCCTTGTTCCATAATCCATCAAATCTTTACCAAAAACTTGAAAACTTCACAACACAAAACTTAAAGTAGAAAATCTCGTGAGCTCCGTCAGCGAAAGAAAACAAAAGACCACTTCAAGGTACTGTAATGAACTCATTATTTATTTATATTGGTGTTAAACCTACTGTATTCCAACTTCTCTATGGTTTATAAACTATTTTACTAGCCATAGATTCATCAAAATAAGCAAACAACACATGAAAAACAGAATCTGTCAAAAACAGAACAGTCTGCAGTAATCTGTAGCTAGCGCAAGATCTGGAACCCCAAAAATTCTAAAATAAATTTCTGGACGTGAGTAATTTATCTATTAATCATCTGAAAAAATAATTAACTAAATATCACTTTCCAAATAAAATTGGCAGCAGTCCTCGTGAGCGCTAAAGTTTCTGTTTTTTACAGCAAGATTAACAAGACTTTCCCCAAGTCTTCCCAATTGTTCTACTTGGCACAAACACTAATTAAACACAAAAACACAACCTAAACAGAGGCTAGATAAATTATTTATTACGAAACATGAGAAAAAATCAAGGAATAAAAATAAAATTGGGTTGCCTCCCAACAAGCGCTATCGTTTAACGCCCCTAGCTAGGCATAAAAAGCAAGGATAGATCTAGGTATTGCCATCTTTGATAGGCAATCCATAAGTGGCTCTAATAATAGATTCATAAGGTAATTTAATTTTCTTTCTAGGAAAGTGTTCCATGCCTTTCCTTAACGGAAATTGGAATCTAATATTTCCTTCCTTCATATCAATAATTGCATCAATCGTTCTAAGGAAAGGTCTACCAAGAATAATAGGACATGAAGGATTGCAATCTATGTCAAGAACAATAAAATCCACGGGCACATAATTCCTATTTGCAACAATAAGAACATCATTAACTCTTCCCATAGGTTTATTAATAGTGGAATCCGCAAGGTGCAAGTTTAGAGAGCAATCATCAAAATCACGGAAACCTAACAAATCGCAAAGTCTTTGGAATCATGGAAACATTAGCACCCAAATCACACAAAGCATAGCATTCATGACCTTTAATTTTAATTTTAATAGTAGGTTCCCACTTATCATAAAGTTTTCTAAGGATAGAGACTTCTAATTCAAGTTTTTCTTCATAAGATTGCATCAAGGCATCAACGATATGTTTTGTGAACGCTTTATTTTGACTATAAGCGTGAGGAGAATTTAGCACGGATTGCAACAAGGAAATACAATCAATCAAAGAGAAATTTTCATAATTAAATTCCTTCAAATCCAAAATAGTGGGTTTAGCAACATCTAGGGTTTTAATTTCTTCAATCCCACTTTCATCAATTTTAGCATCAAGATCTAAAAACTCTGAATTCTTGGAACGTCTTCTAGGTAAAGGTGGATCATAATCAGTCCCATCATTATTAAGATTCATATTGCAAAACAAAGATTTAATAGGGGACACATCAATAACTTTTAGATCTTCATCTTTATTTTCTAGTTCCAACACGTTCTTATAAAGGTATCTTTCTTAGCACGCATCCTAGCAGTTCTTTCTTTACACTCATCAATGGAAATTCTCATGGCTTTGAGAGACTCATTGATATCATGCTTAGGTGGAATAGATCTAAGTTTCAAAGAATCAACATCAAGAGAAATTCTATCAACGTTCCTAGCCAACTCATCAATCTTAAGCAATTTTTCTTCAATTAAAGCATTGAAATTATTTTGTGAAGTAATAAATTCTTTAATATTAGATTCAAAATCAGAGGGCATCTTATTATAATTTCCATAAGAATTTTTGTGGGAATTACCATAATTATTAGAGGGATTACTAGGATAAGGCCTAGGATTAAAATTTCCTTTATACGCATTGTTACCAAAATTGTTCCTACCAACAAAATTCACATCCATAGATTCATTATTATTCTCAATCAAAGTAGACAAGGGAATATCATTAGGAACAGAAGAAACACTCTTACTAGCAAATAATTTCATAAGTTCATCCATCTTTCCACTCAAGACATTAATTTCTTCTATTGCATGCACCTTTTTATTAGTAGATCTTTCAGTATGCCATTGAGAATAATTAACCATAATATTATCTAGGAGTTTAGTAGATTCTCCTAAAGTGATTTCCATAAAAGTGCCTCCTGCGGCCGAATCTAAAACATATCTAGAAGCAAAATTCAATCCGGCATAAAAATTTTGTATAATCATCCACAGATTCAAACCATGAGTACGGCAATTACGTATCATTAATTTCATCCTCTCCCAAGCTTGTGCAACATGTTCATGATCAAGTTGCTTAAAATTCATAATATCGTTTCTAAGGGAGATGATCGTAGCGGGAAGAAAATACTTAGAGATAAAAGCATCTTTGCACTTATTCCATGAATCAATACTATTCTTAGGCAAAGACGAAAACCAAGCTTTAGCACGATCTCTAAGCGAAAAAGGAAATAGCTTCAATTTAATAATATCGTTATCCACATCTTTCTTCTTTTGCATATCATACAAATCAACAAAGCTATTTAGATGGGTAGTGGCATCTTCACTAGGAGGGCCGGAAAACGGATCTTTCATGACAAGATTCAGCAAAGCAGTATTAATTTCACAAGATTCAGCATTAGTAAGAGGAGCAATCGGAGTGCTAATAAAATCATTGTTGTTGGTATTGGTAAAGTCACACAATTTAGTATTATCTTGAGCCATCGTGACAAGCAAGCAAACTAACACGCAAGCAAACAAAAAGCAAGCAGGCAAAAAGAGGCAAATAGAGAAAGAGAGGGAGGATAGAGAGAGAGAGTGCGAATAAAACGACAAGGGTGAAGTGGGGGAGAGGAAAACGAGAGCAAATGGCAAATAATGTAATGCAGGAGATAGGGATTATGATGGGTACTTGGTATATTGACTTTTGCGTAGACTCCCCAGCAACGGCGCCAGAAATCCTTCTTGCTACCTCTTGAGCACTATGTTGGTTTTCCCCCCAAGAGGAAGGGATGATGCAGCAAAGTAGAGTAAGTATTTCCCTCGGTTTTTGAGAACCAAGGTATCAATCCAGTAGGAGGCTACACGCGAGTCCCTCATACCTGCACAAAACAAATAAATCCTCGCAACCAATGCGATAAGGGGTTGTCAATCACTACACGGCCACTTACGAGAGTGAGATCTGATAGATATGATAAGATAATATTTTTGGTATTTTTATGATAAAGATGCAAAGTAAAATAAAAGCAAAGGAAATTACTAAGTATTGGAAGATTAATATGAGGAAGATAGACCCGGGGGCCATAGGTTTCACTAGTGGCTTCTCTCAAGAGCATAAGTATTCTACGGTGGGTGAACGAATTACTGTTGAGCAATTGACAGAATTGAGCATAGTTATGAGAATATCTAGGTATGATCATGTATATAGGCATCACGTCCGAGACAAGTAGACCGACTCTGGCCTGCATCTACTACTATTACTCCACTCATCGACCGCTATCCAGCATGCATCTAGAGTATTAAGTTAATGAAAACAGAGTAACGCCTTAAGCAAGATGACATGATGTAGAGGGATAAACTCATGCAATATGATGAAAACCCCATCTTGTTATACTCGATGGCAACAATACAATACATGCCTTGCTGCCCCTACTGTCATTGGGAAAGGACACCGCAAGATTGAACCCAAAGCTAAGCACTTCTCCCATTGCAAGAAAGATCAATCTAGTAGGCCAAACCAAACTGATAATTCGAAGAGACTTGCAAAGATAACCAATCATACATAAAAGAATTCAGAGAAGATTCAAATATTATTGATAGATAGACTTGATCATAAACCCGCAATTCATCGATCTCAACAAACACACCGCAAAAAGAAGATTACATCTAATAGATCTCCACAAGAGAGGGGGAGAACATTGTATTGAGATCCAAAAAGTGAGAAGAAGCCATCTAGCTAATAACTATGGACCTGTAGGTCTGAGGTAAACTACTCACACTTCATCGGAGGGGCTATGGTGATGATGTAGAAGCCCTCTGTGATCGATGCCCCCTCCGGCAGAGCTCCGGAATAGGCCCCAAGATGGGATCTCGTGGATACAGAAAGTTGCGGCAGTGGATTTAGGGTTTTGGCTCCGTATCTGATCGTTTGGGGGTACGTATGTATATATAGGAGGAAGGAGTACGTCGGTGGAGCAACAGGGGGCCCACGAGGGTGGAGGGCGCGCCTGGGGGGGGGGGGGTAGGCGCACCCCCTACCTTGTGGCCTCCTCTGTTGTTTCTTGACGTAGGGTCCAAGTCTCCTGGGTCTTGTTCGTTGAGAAAATCACGTTCCCGAAGGTTTCATTCCGTTTGGAATCCGTTTGATATTTCTTTTCTTCGAAACCCTAAAATAGGCAAAAAAAAACAGCAATTCTGGGCTGGTCCTCCGGTTAGTAGGTTAGTCCCAAAAAATAATATAAAAGTGGATAATAAAGCCTAATAATGTCCAAAACAGTAGATAATATAGCATGGAGCAATCAAAATTTATAGATACGTTGGAGACGTATCATCTCACCAATCAGTACACTTTGGTGGCACCAGGTTGTACTTAGTGCAATGGCCAGGGCCAATCGGTGGGACCGAAAGATTCATTTCGGTCGGTCCGAGATGAGCCCGGCGGAAGCCTATCCCTAAAAATTTTCATCGAATCTAATCTAAAGAAGTTTTTCTGTGGATAGAAAGCTCTCATTCATGGCAAGAAGTTGGGCAATATCTTTGTGCATTGAATCAGAAAGGGGCATGGCACAAAGAGGTCGAAACGTACCCTAACTTGGTGACAATTCACTACGACGACAATGGCGGTGAAGATTTCCGTTGGCGGCGACGGAGTCCTGCGGTGGAGATGCATAGGTGGAGACAGTGACGATCCGGAGACCAAGGGGTGGCAGCACTAGGGCGCGAGCATGAGTGGTTTGAAGAAGTTTTCAACCATACAAGTTCGTGTTGGGGAACGTAGTAATTTCAAAAAAATTCCTACGCACACGCAAGATCATGGTGATTCATAGCAACGAGAGGGGAGAGTGTGATCTACGTACCCTTGTAGATCGACAACAGAAGCGTTTGGTTGATGTAGTCGTACGTCTCCACGACCCGACCGATCAAGCACCGAAACTACGGCACCTCTGAGTTCTAGCACACGTTCAGCTCGATGACGATCCCCGGACTCTGATCTAGCAAAGTGTCGGGGAAGAGTTCCGTCAGCACGACGGCGTGGTGACGATCTTGATGCACTACCGTCGCAGGGCTTTGCCTAAGCACCGCTACAATATTATCGAGGACTCTGGTGGAAGGGGGCACCGCACACGGCTAAGAATATGATCACCTGGATCAACTTGTGTGTCAAGGGGTGCCCTCTGCCCCCGTATATAAAGGATCAAGGGGAGGAGGCCGGCCTACCCTCTATGGCGTGCCAAGGAGGAGTCCTCCTCCTAGTAGGAGTAGGACTCCTACTAGGAGGGGGAAAGAAGTGGGGAGGGAGAGGGAAAGGGGGGCGCCGCCCCCCCTCTCCTAGTCCAATTCGGACCAGGGGGGAGGAGGTGCGCGGCCCACCTTTGGCTGCCCCTCTCTCTCTCCACTAAGGCCCATATGGCCCATTACTTCTCCCGGGGGGGGGGGGGGTTCCGGTAACCCTCCGGCTCTCCGGTTTTCTCCGAAATCACCCGGAACACTTCCGGTGTCTGAATATAGCCGTCCAATATATCAATCTTTATGTCTCGACCATTTCGAGACTCCTCGTCATGTCCGTGATCACATACGGGACTCCGAACTAACTTCGGTACATCAAAACTCATAAACTCATAATATAACTGTCATCAAAACCTTAAGCGTGCGGACCCTACGGGTTCGATAACAATGTAGACATGACCGAGACACGTCTCCGGTCAATAACCAATAGCGGAACCTGGATGCTCATATTGGCTCCTACATATTCTACGAAGATCTTTATCGGTCAGACCGCATAACAACATACGTTGTTCCCTTTGTCATCGGTATGTTACTTGCCCGAGATTCGATCGTCGGTATCCCATACCTAGTTCAATCTCGTTACCGGCAAGTCTCTTTACTCGTTCCGTAATACATCATCTCACAACTAACTCATTAGTTGCAGTGCTTGCAAGGCTTATGTGATGTGTATTACCGAGAGGGCCCAGAGATACCTCTCCGACAATCGGAGTGACAAATCCTAATCTCGAAATACACCAACCCAACATGTACCTTTGGAGACACCTGCAGAGCACCTTTATAATCACCCATTTACGTTGTGACGTTTGGTAGCACACAAAGTGTTCCTCTGGCAAACGGGACTTGCATAATCTCATAGTCATAAGAACATGTATAAGTCATGAAGAAAGCAATAGCAACATACTAAACGATCGGGTGCTAAGCTAATGGAATGGGTCATGTCAATCAGATCATTCACCTAATGATGTGATCCCGTTAATCAAATAACAACTCTTTGTTCATGGTTAGAAAACATAACCATCTTTGATTAACGAGCTAGTCAAGTAGAGGCATACTAGTGACACTCTATTTGTCTATGTATTCACACATGTATTATGTTTCCGGTTAATACAATTCTAGCATGAATAATAAACATTTATCATGATATAAGGAAATAAATAATAACTTTATTATTGCCTCTAGGGCATATTTCCTTCAGTCTCCCACTTGCACTAGAGTCAATAATCTAGATTACACAGTAATGATTCTAACACCCATGGAGCCTTGGTGCTGATCATGTTTTGCTCGTGGAAGAGGCTTAGTCAACGGGTCTGCAACATTCAGATCCGTATGTATCTTGCAAATCTCTATGTCTCCCACCTGGACTAGATCCCGGATGGAATTGAAGCATCTCTTGATGTGCTTGGTTCTCTTGTGAAATCTGGATTCCTTTGCCAAGGCAATTGCACCAGTATTGTCACAAAAGATTTTCATTGGACCCGATGCACTAGGTATGACACCTAGATCGGATATGAACTCCTTCATCCAGACTCCTTCATTCGCTGCTTCCGAAGCAGCTATGTACTCCGCTTCACATGTAGATCCTGCTACAACGCTTTGTTTAGAACTGCACCAACTGACAGCTCCACCGTTTAATGTAAACACGTATCCGGTTTGCGATTTAGAATCTTCCGGATCAGTGTCAAAGCTTGCATCAACGTAACCTTTTACGATGAGCTCTTTGTCACCTCCATATATGAGAAACATATCCTTAGTCCTTTTCAGGTATTTCAGGATGTTCTTGACCGCTGTCCAGTGATCCACTCCTGGATCACTTTGGTACCTCCCTGCTAGACTTATAGCAAGGCACACATCAGGTCTGGTACACAACATTGCATACATGATAGAGCCTATGGCTGAAGCATAGGGAACATCTTTCATTTTCTCTCTATCTTCTGCAGTGGTCGGGCATTGAGTCTTACTCAACTTCACACCTTGTAACACAGGCAAGAACCCTTTCTTTGCTTGATCCATTTTGAACTTCTTCAAAACTTTGTCAAGGTATGTGCTTTGTGAAAGTCCAATTAAGCGTCTTGATCTATCTCTATAGATCTTAATGCCTAATATGTAAGCAGCTTCACCGAGGTCTTTCATTGAAAAACTCTTATTCAAGTATCCCTTTATGCTATCCAGAAATTCTATATTATTTCCAATTAGTAATATGTCATCCACATATAATATCAGAAATGCTACAGAGCTCCCACTCACTTTCTTTTAAATACAGGCTTCTCCAAAAGTCTGTATAAAACCAAATGCTTTGATCACACTATCAAAGCGTTTATTCCAACTCCGAGAGGCTTGCACCAGTCCATAAATGGATCGCTGGAGCTTGCACACTTTGTTAGCTCCCTTTGGATCGACAAAACCTCCTGGTTGCATCATATACAACTCTTCTTCCAGAAATCCATTCAGGAACGCAGTTTTGACATCCATCTGCCAAATTTCATAATCATAAAATGCGGCAATTGCTAACATGATTCGGATAGACTTAAGCATCGCTACGGGTGAGAAGGTCTCATCGTAGTCAATCCCTTGAACTTGCCGAAAACCTTTTGCGACAAGTCGAGCTTTGTAGACAGTAATATTACCGTCAGCGTCAGTCTTCTTCTTGAAGATCCATTTATTCTCAATTGCTTGCCGATTATCGGGCAAGTCAACCAAAGTCCATACTTTGTTCTCATACATGGATCCCATCTCAGATTTCATGGCTTCAAGCCATTTTGCGGAATCTGGGCTCACCATCGCTTCTTCATAGTTTGTAGGTTCATCATGATCTAGTAGCATGACTTCCAGAACAGGATTACCGTACCACTCTGGCGCGGATCTCACTCTGGTTGATCTACGAGGTTCAGTAGTATCTTGTTCTGAAGTTTCATGATCATCATCATTAGCTTCCTCACTAACTGGTGTAGGTGTCACTGAAACAGTTTTCTGTGAAGCACTACTTTCCAATAAGGGAGCAGGTACAGTTACCTCATCACGTTCTACTTTCCTCCCACTCACTTCTTTCGAGAGAAACTCCTTCTCCAGAAAGTTTCCGAACTTAGCAACAAAATTCTTGCCTTCGGATCTGTGATAGAAGGTGTATCCAATAGTCTCCTTTGGATATCCTATGAAGACACATTTCTCCGATTTGGGTTCGAGCTTATCAGGTTGAAGCTTTTTCACATAAGCATCGCAGCCCCAAACTTTCAGAAACGACAACTTTGGTTTCTTGCCAAACCACAGTTCATAAGGCGTCGTCTCAACGGATTTTGATGGTGCCCTATTTAACGTGAATGCGGCCGTCTCTAGAGTGTATCCCCAAAACGATAGCGGTAAATCAGTAAGAGACATCATAGATCGCACCATATCTAGTAAAGTACGATTACGACGTTCGGAAACACCATTGCGCTGTGGTGTTTCGGGTGGCGTGAGTTGCGAAACTATTCCGCATTGTTTCAAATGTACACTAAACTCGTAACTCAAACATTCTCCTCCACGATCAGATCGTAGAAACTTTATTTTCTTATTACGATGATTTTCAACTTCACTCTGAAACTCTTTGAACTTTTCAAACGTTTCAGACTTATGTTTCATTAAGTAGATATACCCATATCTGCTTAAGTCATCTGTGAAGGTGAGAAAATAACGATATCCGCCACGAGCCTCAATATTCATCGGACCACATACATCTGTATGTATGATTTCCAACAAATCTGTTGCTCTCTCCATAGTACCGGAGAACGGTGTTTTAGTCATCTTGCCCATGAGGCACGGTTCGCAAGTACCAAGTGATTCATAATCAAGTGGTTCCAAAAGTCCATCAGTATGGAGTTTCTTCATGCGCTTTACACCGATATGACCTAAACGGCAGTGCCACAAATAAGTTGCACTATCATTATCAACTCTGCATCTTTTGGCTTCAACACTATGAATATGTGTGTCACTACTATCGAGATTCAATAAAAATAGACCACTCTTTAAGGGTGCATGACCATAAAAGATATTACTCATATAAATAGAACAACCATTATTCTCAGATTTAAATGAATAACTATCTCGCATCAAACAAGATCCAGATATAATGTTCATGCTTAACGCTGGCACCAAATAACAATTGTTTAGGTCTAATATTAATCCTGAAGGTAGATGTAGAGGTAGCGTGCCGACTGCGATCACATCGACTTTGGAACCGTTTCCCACGCGCATCGTCACCTCGTCCTTAGCCAATCTTCGCTTAATCCATAGTCCCTGTTTCGAGTTGCAAATATTAGCAGCAGAACCAGTATCAAATACCCAGGTGCTACTGCGAGCATTAGTAAGGTACACATCAATAACATGTATATCACATATACCTTTGTTCACCTTGCCATCCTTCTTATCCGCCAAATACTTGGGGCAGTTCCGCTTCTAGTGACCAGTCTGCTTGCAGTAGAAGCACTCAGTTTCAGGCTTAGGTCCGGGTTTGGGTTTCTTCTCTTGAGTAGCAACTTGCTTGCTGTTCTTTTTGAAGTTCCCCTTCTTCTTCCCTTTGCCCTTTTTCTTGAAACTAGTGGTCTTGTTGACCATCAACACTTGATGCTCCTTCTTGATTTCTACCTCCGCAGCTTTCAGCATTGCGAAGATCTCGGGAATAGTCTTATTCATCCCTTGCATATTATAGTTCATCATGAGGCTCTTGTAGCTTGGTGGCAGTGATTGGAGAATTCTGTCAATGACGCAATCATCTGGAAGATTAACTCCCAATTGAATCAAGTGATTATTATACCCAGACATTTTGAGTATATGCTCACTGACAGAACTGTTCTCCTCCATCTTGCAGCTATAGAACTTATTGGAGACTTCATATCTCTCAATCTGGGCATTTGCTTGAAATATTAACTTCAACTCCTGGAACATCTCATATGCTCCATGATGTTCAAAACGTCGTTGAAGTCCCGATTCTAAGCCGTAAAGCATGGCACACTAAACTATCGAGTAGTCATCAGCTTTGCTCTGCCAGACGTTCATAACATCTGGTGTTGCTCCAGCAGCAGGCCTGTCACCCAGCGGTGCTTCCAGGACGTAATTCTTCTGTGCAGCAATGAGGATAATCCTCAAGTTACGGACCCAGTCCGTGTAATTGCTACCATCATCTTTCAACTTTGCTTTCTCAAGGAACGCATTAAAATTTAACGGAACAACAGCACGAGCCATCTATCTAGAATCAAGCATAAACAAGCAAGATACTATCAGGTACTAAGTTTCATGATAAATTTAGGTTCAATTAATTTACTTAAAGAACTCGCACTTAGATAGACATCCCTCTAATCCTCTAAGTGATTACGTGATCCAAATCAACTAAACCATGTCCGATCATCATGTGAGATGGAGTAGTTTCATTGGTGAACATCACTATGTTGATCATATCTACTATATGATTCACGCTCGACCTTTCGGTCTCCGTGTTCCGAGGCCATATCTGTATATGCTTGGCTCGTCAAGTATAACCTGAGTATTCCGCGTGTGCAACTATTTTGCACCCGTTGTATTTGAACGTAGAGCCTATCACACCCGATCATCACGTGGTGTCTCAGCACGAAGAACTTTCGCAACGGTGCATACTCAGGGAGAGCACTTCTTCATAATTAGTGAGAGATCATCTTATAATGCTACCGTCAATCAAAGCAAGATAAGATGCATAAAAGATAAACATCACATGCAATCAATATAAGTGATATGATATGGCCATCATCATCTTGTGCTTGTGATCTCCATCTTCTAAGCACCGTCGTGATCACCATCGTCACCGGCGCGACACCTTGATCTCCATCGTAGCATCGTTGTCGTCTCGCCAATCTTATGCTTCCACGACTATCGCTACCGCTTAGTGATAAAGTAAAGCATTACAGCGCGATTGCATTGCATACAATAAAGCGACAACCATATGGCTCCTGCCAGTTGCCGATAACTCGGTTACAAAACATGATCATCTCATACAATAAAATTTAGCATCATGTCTTGACCATATCACATCACAACATGCCCTGCAAAAACAAGTTAGACGTCCTCTACTTTGTTGTTGCAAGTTTTACGTGGCTGCTACGGGCTTAAGCAAGAACCAATCTTACCTACGCATCAAAACCACAACGATAGTTTGTTAAGTTGGTGCTGTTTTAACCTTCGCAAGGACCGGGCGTAGCCACACTCGGTTCAACTAAAGTTGGAGAAACTGTCAGCCGCAAGCCACCTATGTGCAAAGCACGTCGGGAGAACCGGTCTCGCGTAAGCGTACGCGTAATGTCGGTCCGGGCCGCTTCGTCCAACAATACCGCCGAACCAAAGTATGACATGCTGGTAAGCAGTATGACTTATATCGCCCACAACTCACTTGTGTTCTACTCGTGCATATAACATCAACATATAAAACCTAGGCTCGGATGCCACTGTTGGGGAACGTAGTAATTTCAAAAAATTTCCTACGCACATGCAACATCATGGTGATGCATAGCAATGAGAGGGGAGAGTGTGATCTACGTACCCTTGTAGATCGACAACGGAAGCGTTTGGTTGATGTAGTCGTACGTCTCCACGACCCGACCGATCAAGCACCGAAACTACGGCACCTCCGAGTTCTAGCACACGTTCAGCTCGATGACGATCCCCGGACTCCGATCCAGCAAAGTGTCGGGGAAGAGTTCCGTCAGCACGACGGCGTGGTGACGATCTTGATGCACTACCGTCGCAGGGCTTCGCCTAAGCACCGCTACAATATTATCGAGGACTATGGTGGAAGGGGGCACCGCACACGGCTAAGAATATGATCACCTGGATCAACTTGTGTGTCAAGGGGTGCCCTCTGCCCCCGTATATAAAGGATCAAGGGGAGGAGGCCGGCTGACCCTCTATGGCGCGCCAAGGAGGAGTCCTCCTCCTAGTAGGACTATGACTCCTACTAGGAGGGGAAAAGAAGTGGGGAGGGAGAGGGAAAGGGGGGCGCCGCCCCCCCTCTCCTAGTACAATTCGGACCAGGGGGGAGAAGGCGTGCGGCCCACCTTTGGCTGCCCCTCTCTCTCCACTAAGGCCCATATGGCCCATTACTTCTCCCGGGGGGGTTCCGGTAACCCTCCGGCTCTCCGGTTTTCTCCGAAATCACCCGGAACACTTCTGGTGTCCGAATATAGCCGTCCAATATATCAATCTTTATGTCTCGACCATTTCGAGACTCCTCGTCATGTCCGTGATCACATCCGGGACTCCGAACTAACTTCGGTACATCAAAACTCATAAACTCATAATATAACTGTCATCAAAACCTTAAGCGTGCGGACCCTACGGGTTCGAGAACAATGTAGACATGACCGAGACACGTCTCCGGTCAATAACCAATAGCGGAACCTGGAAGCTCATATTGGCTCCTACATATTCTACGAAGATCTTTATCGGTCAGACCGCATAACAACATACGTTGTTCCCTTTGTCATCGGTATGTTACTTGCCCGAGATTCGATCGTCGGTATCCCATACCTAGTTCAATCTCGTTACCGGCAAGTCTCTTTACTCGTTCCGTAATACATCATCTCACAACTAACTCATTAGTTGCAATGCTTGCAAGGCTTATGTGATGTGTATTACTGAGAGGGCCCAGAGATACCTCTCCGACAATCGGAGTGACAAATCCTAATCTCGAAATACGCCAACCCAAGATGTACCTTTGGAGACACCTGTAGAGCACCTTTATAATCACCCATTTACTTTGTGACGTTTGGTAGCACACAAAGTGTTCCTCCGGCAAACGGGAGTTGCATAATCTCATAGTCATAGGAACATGTATAAGTCATGAAGAAAGCAATAACAACATACTAAACGATCGGGTGCTAAGCTAATGGAATGGGTCATGTCAATCAGATCATTCACCTAATGATGTGATCCCGTTAATCAAATAACAACTCTTTGTTCATGGTTAGGAAACATAACCATCTTTGATTAACGAGCTAGTCAAGTAGAGGCATACTAGTGACACTCTGTTTGTCTATGTATTCACACATGTATTATGTTTCCGGTTAATACAATTCTAGCATGAATAATAAACATTTATCATGATATAAGGAAATAAATAATAACTTTATTATTGCCTCTAGGGAATATTTCCTTCAGTTCGCAGGATATATACCTAGTTGCTGTCGGTGGCACCGAATGGAATGGTTCGATGATGTCGAGATGCAAAACTACGTGCAGTTAGTGCAACTCAGTGGAACTGAGTCATTCTAATCAGTGTCACCGCGATGAAAACCTAGATCAGTCTGGTGATTTCGGTGGGATCGAATAGGAGTGGATTGGTCTGACCGAAATACACAAGAAGGTTTTGGAAAGCAGCCCTTGACGGATCGGTGACTCCAAGTGCTCCTCACCCGGAGGGTTCAAAAAAATACTTGTTCAATTTTTTGATGTAGCATATGAATAGAGTTTGAGAAGAGAAAAGGCATAGATATCTAGAGAAGGTTCTTAGGAATTCTTGTCCATCCATTTGGCCAAACAAAACTAAGACAATCAAAAACAACAAAAATGGATGTCCTCGAATGGAGAAATTATTCAACTAACATGCTCACACAATAAGATAGCAAATGAAATATGAGACAAAGCATGCACAAACAATTCCAGCATCTATGAAGCAATTGGCGATGACTAGGTCATCTATATATGAGTATATTGACTTATGAGTCAAATGAGAACATTTGATCGTAGGTCATACTCATCGTTTAAGCACAAGTGGGGTTACCACTTTTACATAAAGCATTGATGTGTTCACACCATTAGAGTTGCTTTAGCTCAATTTTTAGAGCAAAGCTCCCCCTAGATGTGATATCCCCCTTGAGAGTGATGAACTAACCTTGGGTTTTGTCGATGATGACTTCATGTAGGTGTTGAAGATGTGGATGCTCAATGTTGATGTAGATCATTTGGAGCAATCCATTGGAGTGAGTTGCACTTTCAATACCTACATGGGTTAGTCCCACAAGGAACACATAAGGATATCCATAGACATAGAGTGAAACGCACATAGGATGATGATGTCCATGAAAGCATTAGGTTACCTTATCCATTGTCTTACCAACAAGAGGGTTTGTGGCTCCATGAACTAGTCCAATATATGAAAGTTGATTGCACCAGTCCTCGCAAAAATGAATATGAGTGAAGTATGTTGGTGGACTCACCCTCAAGAACACTCTAGTTCTTCTTTTGGACCCACATCAACTTGATGGGAATCCTTGTAGTTGTAGTCGAACTTGATGATGTTGAGGTTGATGTAGTCTTGGGAACCCACTTGACCATGGCCTTAGGAGCTTCTTCAAATGAGTCAATCTCTTCTTGAAGCTTGTCCTAATCTTTTGGCTTGTGGTCTTGTGGTGGAAGATCATTTTAAGCTTGTGTCCCCTTGAAATAACTAGGGTCATACTTCTCTTGTTGAGGAACAAACTTCGTCTTGGGGTATTGATCTTCTTCCCACTCAACTCCATTGGCATTGAGCTTCCGTTCAAAACCAACACCTTGATTCTTCCGGTGTCTTCCTTGCTTGCGTACAATTTCCTCAAAAGTGTTTACTCCCAGCAAGTCTCTTGCAAACACATTTCTCTATAATTACCTTCAATAAACTATTTTCTTGCTCAAGTGTAACTTGGGTAAGAGAATCATTAGTGAAATCAAGAGAACCACTAGAAGTAACAATATTGGATTTAACATGGTTATTGTTACTACTAGAGGATGATTCTTTCTTGCTCTTGTTGCTAGATTTTACTTGTGGCATATAAGTAGACAAGAGGAGATGTTTGGCAAGATAAGAAGAACTCTTCTTTCGAAGAACATCATTGATAGCTTTTAGAAACTCATGCGCTTGCTCTAAATTTAAATTCTCGAAGCTTAGCTTCTCACGAGTCTTTAGGAGCTCTCTATGATCCTCTAGAGTTGTTTCATGAGCTAACTTAAGAGTGTTTAGTTCTTTAGTTAGATGCTCAATCTCCTTCTAATCATTGTCATTCGTTTCATCTTGATTAGCATGATTACTAGAAAGTTCATCATAGTTTTCATCACTAGTGTTGTCAACAAGTAAATCATCATCACCCGGACACTACTCCTATGAGTGTACGGCTCCCTACAAGAAAATGACACTAAATCACTAGTGTTGTCAACAAGTAAATCATCATCACCTAGGACACTAAATCCACAATTGTATCAATTACGATCACGACTAGAAAATCTTTTGTCATTGTAGGATCTTGACTTGGAGCTTCTCTCTTTGCTTCTATTTTTGTAGAACTTGTTGAAGTTCTTCACCATTAAGCTCAATTCTTCATTAGAGACTTGCTTCTCACTTGATGTTGTAGGAGCATCACTTGAAGATTTGTAAGCACCACTTGACTTGTTGTGGAGCTCTTCCTTCTCCTTATGTGACATCTCATGAGCAACAATTCTACCAATGACTTCTGTGGGCTTGAGATCTTTGTAGTTGGGCATCATTTGGATAAGAGTGCACAAGGTGTCATATTTTCCATCCAAGGCTCTTAGGATCTTCTTGATGATGAATTTGTCGGTCATCTCTTCACTTCCTAAGCCGACAATCTCATTTGTGATGAGAGCAAGCCTAGAGTACATTGATACGTCTCCAAAGTATCCATAATTTTGGATTGTTCCATGTTGTTATATTATCAATCTTGGATGTTTTATAATCATTTTATAGTCATTTTATATCATTTTTGGTACTAACCTATTGACATAGTGCCAAGTGCCAGTTACTGTTTTTTGCATGTTTTTTACATCGCAAATAATCAATACCAAACGGAGTCCAAACGCAGCGAACTTTTTGTGGATTTTTTGGACCAGAAAACAACCAATGGGCCGAAGAAGCACCTAGAGGCTGCTCTGAGGGTACCGCAACCCACCAAGGCGCGCCTGGAGGCCCAGGCGCGCCCTGGTGGGTTGTGCCCACCTCGGGTGCCCCCCGGATCGCCTCTTTACTATATAAATACCTCAATATTCTAGAAACCCAAGGGGAGTCGACGAAAATCAATTCCAGCCACCACAGAGTCCAGAACCACTAGATCCAATCTAGACACCATCACGGAGGGGTTCGCCACTTCCATTGGTGCCTCTTCGATGATGCATGAGTAGTTCTTTGTAGACCTTCGGGTCCGTAGTTAGTAGCTAGATGGCTTCCTCTCTCTCGTTTGATTCTCAATACAATGGTCTCTTGGAGATCCATATGATGTAACTCTTTTGTGATGTGTTTGTTGGGATCCGATGAACTTTGAGTTTATGATCAGATCTATCAGTATTATCCATGAAAGTTATTTGAGTTTCTTTGATCTCTTATATGCATGATTGCTTATAGCCTTGTATTTCTTCTCCGATATTTGATTTTTTGGCCAACTTGATCTATTTATCTTGCAATGGGAAGAGGTGCTTTGTAGTGGGTTCGATCTTATGGTGTTTGATTCCAGTGATAGAAGGGGAACCGACACGTATGTATCGTTGCTACTAAGGATAAAACGATGGGGTCTATTTCTACATAAATAGATCTTGTATACATCATGTCATCGTTCTTATTGCATTACTCCGTTTCTCCATGAACTTAATACATTAGATGCATGCTGGATAGCGGTCGATGTGTGGAGTAATAGTAGTAGATGCAGGCAGGAGTCGGTCTACTAATCTTGGACGTGATGCCTATATAATGATTATTGCTTGGATATCGTCATGATTATTTGAAGTTCTATCAATTGCCCAACAATAATTGAAGGAAATATGCCCTAGAGGCAATAATAAAGTTGTTATTTATATTTCCTTATATCATGATAAATATTTATTATTCATGCTAAAATTGTATTAACCAGGAACTTAGTTCATGTGTGAATACATAGACAAACAGAGTGTCACTAGTATGCCTCTACTTGACTAGCTCATTTAATCAATGATGGTTATGTTTCCTAACCATAGACATGAGTTGTCATTTGATTAACAGGATCACATCATTAGAGAATGATGTGATTGACTTGACCCATCCGTTAGCTTAGCACGATGATCGTTTAGTTTGTTGCTATTGCTTTCTCCATAACTTATACATGTTCCTATGGCTATGAGATCATGAAACTCCTGAATACCAGAGGAACACTTAGTGTGCTATCAAACGTCACAACGTAACAGGGTGTAACGCCCTCGATGCGGTTATATCTCCCACGTGTCGAAGCACGACTTAGAGGCATAACCTCATTGAAAGCAATGTCACAAGTGAGGTAATCTTCACACATCCCATGTAATACATAAGGGAAAGAGATACATAGTTGGCTTACAATCGCCACTTCACACAATTACATGAATAAAGCATTACATCATCCAAATACAATCAAGGCCCGACTACGGAGCCAAAATAAAAGAAGAACCCCAAATGCGACAAAGGTCCCCGATCGACCCCAACTGGGCTCCACTACTGATCAACTAGAACGAAACAACACAAAGGACAAGATCTTCATCGAGCTCCTCCTTGAGCTCGGTTGCGTCATCTGCACGGACTCATCGGCACCTGCAAGCTGGTTTTGGAAGTATCTGTGAGCCACAGGGACTCAGCAATCTCGCACCCTCGCGATCAAGACTATTTAAGCTTATGGGTAAGGTAAAGGTATGAGGTGGAACTGCAGCAAGCGACTAGCATATATGGTGGCTAACATACGCAAATGAGAGCAAGAAGAGAAGGCAAAGCACGATCGAGAAAGTATGATCAAGAAGTGATCCTAAACAACCTACGTCAAGCATAACTCCAACACCGTGTTCACTTCCCGGACTCCGCCGGAAAGAGACCATCACGGTAACACACGCTATTGATTCATTTTAATTAAGTTAAGGTTCAAGTTATCTACAACCGGATATTAACAAATTCCCATCTTCCCATAACCGCGGGCACGGCTTTCGAAAGTTCAAATCCCTGCAGGGGTGTCCCAACTTAGCCCATGACAAGCTCTCACGGTCAACAAAGGAATAGACCACCTCCCGAGACATTCCAATCAGACTCGGTATCTCGGTACAACAAGACATCCTCGACAATGGTAAAACAAGTCCAGCAAGACCACCCGATGCGCCGACATCCCGATAGGAGCTGCACATATCTCGTTCTCAGGGCAACACCGGATAAGCAATCCGTACAACTAAAACCAGTCCTCGAGTTTCCCTGAGGTGGCGCTGCAAGGGGCTCTAGTTTGGACCAACACTTAGACAAGCACTGGCCCGGGGGGTTTAAAATAAGATGACCCTTGGGATGCGCGACTCCCAAGGGAAAAAGGCTAGGTGGCGAATGGTAAAACCAAGGTTGGGCCTTGCTGGAGGAGTTTTATTCAAAGCGAACTGTCAAGGGGTTCCCATTATAACCCAACCGCGTAAGGAACGCAAAATCCGGGAACATAACACCGACATGACGGAAACTAGGGCGGCAAGAGTGGAACAAAACACCAGGCATAAGGCCGAGCCTTCCACCCTTTACCAAGTATATAGATGCATTAATTAAATAAGATATATTGTGATATCCCAACAAGTAAACATGTTCCAACAAGGAACAACATCTCCATGTTCCAACAAGGGACAAACTTGAATCTTCACCTGCAACTAACAACGCTATAAGAGGGGCTGAGCAAAGCGGTAACATAGCCAAACAACGGTTTGCTAGGACAAGGTATGTTAGAGGCTTGGTTCAACAATATGGAAGGCATGATAAGAAAGTGGTAGGTATCGCAGCATAGGCATAGCAAAAGAGCGAGCATCTAGCAAGCAAAGATAGAAGTGATTTCGAGGGTATGATCATCTTGCCTGAGATCCCGCAAGGAAGAAGAACGAGTCCATGAAGAAGACAAACGGACGTAGTCGAATGGTTCCTCACAAACGCGACGTTATCGGAACCAACCCGAAGAAGCAACACCGGAAAAGAGCAAACAACCTAGTAAACAACCACCACATAATCATGGCATGATGCGCAAACAAGTATGATGCATGTACGGTTTTAAAGAGGCATGGCATGGCAAAGAGCACAAACAATCCTACAAATTAAGTGGAGCTCAATATGCAACGGGTTGTATATTGACGGAACACCACATCAATTATTTAGTTCTCTCTCGTTTATGTACCCAACAATATTAAATGTTGTTAAGCATGTCAAGAGGTGAAACATAAAGGGATTGTCTATCTAAACAATTTAAATGGGGCCGGATATAGCAAACAACAAATCCGGTAAATCCCCATATGCATTAGTAAATTAATGCAAACAACAATTTAAATATTTTTAATTGTTGTTATCATGATGCAGATGACATGAACAAGTTTATGCAATTTTTATTAAAACTTGACAAGAGCATTATTATGAAGCATTTGACATCGTGGTGGAAAGGAAAAGGGTGCCACGATGACGAATCCGAAAATGATGCCACGACAACATATCGGTTCTCCGATAGCCCACGGGGATAACGGTGCAAAAGGAAGTGACGGGAGCGTGTCATGCAAGGATGGTGGGGTGCTCCCGATTACGGGGTTCCCACATGTCGGTGGCAAGGCAAAAGAGGGGCAACGTGCACCGGACAACTCCTACATGGAGCAAACACGAGCATTGCAAACATCGCAAGCATTCGTTCACGGACGTCGTCTCGGGGTTATACCTTCGAAGCGTGCGTCATCGGAGCGGTTCGAGTTCGATGCGGTGTAGGGGAAGTAGATGTTCTCGGGACGTTCGGTAGTGGAAGTAGAGGCACACGACGTCTTGTCGAAAAATCACGGCGGCGGTAGTTGTCGCACGTTGTAGTCGAACTTGATGGAACCAAAGTCCACGAGGGTAGTCGTGGTACTCGTCGCGTTCCGAAACCGAAGTGGTACTTGACAATATCTGGGACGGTCTTGACGTTTCGGTGCGGTGTAGTGGTACATGTCAACGGTCATCGTGGTACTTCGTTCCGGTCCTGTAGTCGTACTAGGCATCGGTGAACCTTCGAGGGACTTGCGTATCCGAAGGGGTACTTGGCGATCGACGGACGTCGTGGTACTTGTTGGCCCGGGTCTTGACGTATCCGTGTTCTCTCAAAGCAGTTGTACAGTGCAGTGGCCTGGAGCGGCACCGATCCAGTCAACGCAGCGGTTCTCCTCCCGTTCGAAGTACAGGAAGCCGTCCATGGAGGTTGAGGCCGCGATGTCGGCTGACGAACTGAAGGAGGCGACACCTCGACTCCTGCAGCAAAACGATAGCGAGGCGGAGAAGGGGCCGGCAGGCAGTAGAGGTCACGGGGAACGCAGGGGCCGTCGGGGAGCTCCTCGGGCGCATCTGATCGAGGTCGAAGCTGACGCGCCGAGGGGCATCGGGCTTCGCAGGTGGAGCTGAGGTCGTGACGCAGCGACGGTCGTCTGAAGCGGGGACGCGAGGCCCTGCCGGCGGGATCCGGCCGGGAATGGGCGGGGCGGCAGAGGAGCTTGGGCGCCGGACCGCTGTTGTTGGTGACGCCGATAGAGCAGGCAAGGCAGGGAGACGACACGGTGCTCGCCGGAGGGAGTAGCAAGGCAGTGCCATGGAGGGGCACGGCTGGCCAGGAGGAAGAGATGGGGAGCTAGCGAGGAGGCTGGGCTGAGCGAGGGCGCTCACTGGCGGCGTGAGGGAGGAGAACGAGAGAGAGAGAGGGCGGCGCAAGGGGAGGCAAGTGAGGTGCGAGGGGGAGAAGTGGGGATCGAGCAGAGGAGCCTGCGAGCGTTGGTGATGGGGATCGGGCTCCTCCCTGGCTCGATGCGTGCGTTGAGCGTGTGGCGGCGCGCATAGGGAAATGCGGGAGAGATGGGATCGGGAGAGGGTAGCGAGGGGAGAGGCTGGGCCTAGGGTTAGGTTAGGGAGTGGGCCTTGGAGCCGGCTAGGTTAGATGCAGCTGGGCCCAAATGGCCTGCTGGGCTCCCTTCTCTCCCTCTCTTGATTCTACTCTTAACAAAAACAGAGACAAAAAAGGAGAAAGGAAAAGAGAGAAGAGAAGGTTAGAGGAAGAATTTGGGCACGGGGATAATTTTCACGGACTCAGAAAAATGTGCACGGTCCGGGAAAATAGAAAAAGGTCAAGTTGAAAGATTAAATTCAAATTCCTTTGAATTTAATTCAAAAGGTTTGAACTAGGATAGGTTTTTCGAAGTGCCCAAAAATGTTGAGAAATTAGGTGGGGCTCCGGAAAATGATGAAAGGACAAGTGGCAAAGTTAGAGGCCAAGAGTTGAAATAATAAAAGGCATTGGGATTTTTGCAAGTGTGTTAAGGTAATTCCACATAATTGGAATAATTAATATAGCTCTCTAAATATCGAGAGGATAAGTTGTAAAGAGAATCACCATGTGAAATCCCTTGATTTAAATGGATCAAAGATCCATGCCATTTATTTACTTGAGTTAAGAAAAAAAAATGACATGATGACATGATGCAATGCACGCGATGCAAAGATGAATGCAACAGACGAAACAAATCACACAACGAAACTCGGAAACCCTGGAAGGCAACTGAAGCACCGGTCTTGGGGCGTTACACAGGGTGACTATAAAGATGTTCTACAGGTGTCTCCGATGGTGTTTGTTGAGTTGGCATAGATCGAGATTAGGATTTGTCACTCCGAGTATCGGAGAGGTATCTCCGGGCCCTCTCGGTAATGCACATCACTATAAGCCTTGCAAGCAATGTGACTAATGAGTTAGTTATGGGATGATGCATTACGGAACGAGTAAAGAGACTTGCCGGCAACGAGATTGAACTAGGTATTGAGATACCGATGATCGGATCTCGGGCTAGTAACATACCGATGACAAAGGGAACAACGTATATCATTATGCGGTTTGACCGATAAAGATCTTCGTAGAATATGTGGGAGCCAATATAAACATCTAGGTTCCACTATTGGTTATTGACCAGAGACGTGTCTCGGTCATGTCTACATAGTTCTCGAACCCATAGGGTCCGCACGCTTAACGTTTGGTGACGATCTGTATTATGAGTTTATGTGTTTTGATGCACCGAAGATAGTTCGGAGTCCCAGATGTGATCACGTACATGATGAGGAGTCTCAAAATGGTAGAGACATAAAGATTGATATATTGGATGACTATATTCGGACATTGAATGAGTTCCGGGGGTCACCGGATAATTATCAGAGTGCCTGGGGGTTATCGGAACCCCCGGGGGGACTAATGGACCAACATGGGCCTTAGTGGAGAGAGAGAGGGCCGTCCAAGGCAGGGCCGTGATACGTCTCCAACGTATCTATAATTTTTTTATTGCTCCATGATGTTATATTATCTATTTTGGATGTTATTGGGCTTATTTTTACACTTTTATATTATTTTTGGGACTAACCTATTAACCGGAGCCCGACCCAAATTACTGTTTTTTTGCCTATTTTAGAGTTTCGCTGGAAAGGAATATCAAACGGAGTCCAAACGGAATGAAACCTTCAGGAGTGTTATTTTTGGAACAAACATGAACCAGGAGACTTGGAGTGGACGTCAAGCAATCAATGAGGCGGCCATGAGGTAGGGGGCGCGCCCTCCACCCTCGTGGGCCCCTCGTTGCTCCACCGACCTACTTCTTCTTCCTATATATATCCATGTACCCCCAAACATCCAGGAGCACCACGAAAACCTAATTCCACTGCCGCAACCTTCTGTACCCAAGAGATCCCATGTTGGGGCCTTTTCCGGAGCTCCGCCGGAGGAGGCATTCATCACGGAGGGCCTCTACATCAACTCCATGGCCTCTCCGATGATGTGTGAGTAGTTTACTTCAAACCTTCGGGTCCATAGCTAGTAGCTAGATGGCTTCTTCTCTCTCTTTGGATCTCAATGCAAAGTTCTCCTCGATTCTCTTGGAGATCTATTCGATGTAATCTTCTTTTGCGGTGTGTTTGTCGAGATGTGATGAATTGTGGGTTTATGATCCAATTTATCTATGAACAATATTTGAATCTTCTCTGAATTCTTTTATGTATGATTGGTTTATCTTTGCAAGTCTCTTTGAATTATTAGTTTGGTTTGGCCTACTAGATTGATCTTTCTTGCAATAGGAGAAGTGCTTAGCTTTGGGTTCAATCTTGCGTTGCTCAATCCCAGTGACAGAAAGGGAAATGACACGTATTGTATTGTTGCCATCGAGGATAAAAGGATGGTGTTTATTTCATATTGCTTGAGTTTATTCCATTGATGAGTGCAAAGAAAGAACCGCTAGGATGTGTGCTAAGAGAGATTGCTTTGTGAAAGTGTGTTCTTCTAGTTTTCATGATAATAAGGATGAAGATCTAAAAGTAATTGATGTGTCCCCTATTAAATATTTGTTTTGCAATATGAATCTTGATAATGATGGGACTAGAGATGAGTCAACTTTAGTTAGAAGGCGTCCCAATGATTCGAAGTTTTTAGATCTTGATGCAAAAATTATTAAAAGTGGGATTGAAGAGGTCAAAACTTTAAATAGCAATGAACCCACTATCTTTGATTTCAAGGAATTTAATTATTATAATTGCTCTTTGATAGATTGTATTTCCTTGTTGCAATCCGTGCTAAATTCTTCTCATGCTTATAGTCAAAATAAAGCTTTTACTAAACATATCGTTGATGCTTTGATGCAATCTTATGAAGAAAAACTTGAGTTGCAAGTTTCTATCCCTAGAAAACTTTATGATGAGTGGGAACCTACTACTAAAATAAAAATTAAAGATCATGAGTGCTATGCTTTGTGTGATTTGGGTGCTAGTGTTTCCACGATTCCAAAAGCTTTGTGTGATTTGTTAGGTTTCCATGAATTCGATGATTGTTCTTTAAACTTGCACCTTCGGATTCCACTATTAAGAAACCTACGGGAAATATTAATGATGTTCTTATTGTTACAAATAGGAATTATGTTCCCATCGATTTCATTGTTCTTGATATGGATTGCAATCCTTCATGTCCTATTATTCTTGGTAGACCTTTCCTTAGAACGATTGGTGCAATTGTTGATATGAAGGAAGGGAATATTAAATTCCAATTTCCGTTAAGTAAAGGCATGGAACACTTCCCTAGAAAGAAAATTAAATTACCATATGAATCTATTATGAGAGCCACTTATGGATTGCCTACCAAAGATGGCAATACCTAGATCTATCTTCGCTTTTATGCCTAGCTAGGGGCGTTAAACGATAACGCTTGTTGGGAGGCAACCCAATTTTATTTTTATTACTTGCCTTTTTCTCCTATTTATTAATAAATAATTTATCTAGCCTCTGTTTTGGTTGTGTTTTTTTGTGTTTAATTAGTGTTTGTGCCAAGTAGAACCGTTGGGAAGACTTGGGGAAAGTCTTTTTGATCTTGCTGTAAAAAACAGAAACTTTAGCGCTCACGAGAATTGCTGCCATTTTTTATTGGAGAGTGATAGTTAGTTAATTATTTTTTAATATGATTAATAGATAAATTCCTCACGTCCAGCAATTTATTTTAGAATTTTTGGGGTTCCAGAAGTTTGCGTTAGTTACAGATTACTACAGACTGTTCTGTTTTTTGACAGATTCTGTTTTTCATGTGTTGTTTGCTTATTTTGATGAATCTATGGCTAGTAAAAGAGTTTATAAACCATAGAGAAGTTGTAATACAGTAGGTTTAACACCAATATAAATAAAGAATGAGTTCATTACAGTACATTAAAGTGGTGTTTTGTTTTCTTTCGCTAACGGAGCTCACGAGATTTTCTATTTAAGTTTTGTGTTGTGAAGTTTTCAAGTTTTGGGTAAAGATTTGATGGATTGTGGAACAAGGAGTGGCAAGAGCCTAAGCTTGGGGATTCCCATGGCACCCCAAGGTAAAATACAAGGACACCAAAAAGCCTAAGCTTGGGGATGCCCCGGAAGGCATCCCCTCTTTTGTCTTCGTTCATCGGTAACTTTACTTGGAGCTATATTTTTATTCGCCACATGATATGTGTTTTGCTTGGAGCGTCTTGTATGATTTGAGTCTTTGATTTTTAGTTTACCACAATCATCCTTGCTGTACACACCTTTTGAGAGAGACACACATGAATTGGAATTTATTAGAATACTCTATGTGCTTCACTTATATCTTTTGAGCTATATAGTTTTTTCTCTAGTGTTTCACTTATATCTTTTAGAGCACGGCGGTGGTTCTATTTTATAGAAATAATTGATATCTCATGCTTCAATTATATTATTTTGAGAATCCTTTAGAACAACATGGCAATAATAAAAACTTTCATATAAGTGCATTGAATACTAAGAGAAGTTTGATACTTGATGATTGTTTTGAGATATGGAGATGTTGATATTAGAGTCATGCTAGTTGAGTAGTTGTGAATTTGAGAAATACTTGTGTTGAAGTTTGTGATTCTCGTAGCACGCACATATGGTGAACCGTTATGTGATGAAGTCGGAGCATGATTTATTTATTGATTGCCTTCCTTGTGAGTGGCGGTCGGGGACGAGCGATGGCCTTCTCCTACCAATCTATCCCCCTAGGAGCATGCGCGTAGTACTTTGTTTCGATAACTAATAGATTTTTGCAATAAGTATGCAAGTTCTTTATGACTAATGTTGAGTCCATGGATTATACGCACCCTCACCGTTCCACATTTCCTAGCCTCTCTAGTACCGCGCAACTTTCGCCGGTACCATAAACCCACCATATACCTTCCTCAAAACAGCCACCATACCTACCTATTATGGCATTTCCATAGCCATTCCGAGATATATTGCTATGCAACTTTCCACCATTCCATTTTTTATGACACGCTTCATCATTGTCATATTTCTTTGTATGATGATGGAGTTGACATCGTATTTGTGGCAAAGCCACCGTTCATAATTCTTTCATACATGTCACTCTTGATTCATTACATATCCCGGTACACCGCCGGAGGCATTCACATAGAGTCATATTTTGTTCTAAGTATTGAGTTGTAATTCTTGAGTTGTAAGTAAAAAGAAGTGTGATGATCATCATTATTAGAGCATTGTCCCAGTGAGGAAAGGATGATGGAGACTATGATTCCCCCACAAGTCGGGATGAGACTCCGGACGAGAAAAAAGAAAAGAAAAATAAAGAAGGCCCAAGTAAATAAAAATAAAAGATAAAAAAATGAGAGAAAAAGAGAGAAGGGACACTTTTACTATCCTTTTTCCACACTTGTGCTTCAAAGTAGCACCATGATCTTCATGATAGAGAGTCTCTTATGCTGTCACTTCCATAAACTAGTGGGAATTTTACATTATAGAACTTGGCTTGTATATTCCAATGATGGGCTTCCTGAAATTGCCCTAGGTCTTCATGAGCAAGCAAGTTGGATGCACACCCACTTAGTTTCTTTTGGTGTGCTTTCATACACTTATAGCTCTAGTGCATCCGTTGCATGGCAATCCCTACTCACTCACATTGATATGTATTGATGGGCATCTCCATAGCCCATTGATATGCCTAGTTGATGTGAGACTATCTTCTCCTTTTTTGTCTTCTCCACAACCACCATTCTATTCCACCATAGTGCTATATCCATGGCAAACGCTCATATATTGCGTGAAGATTGAAAAAGTTTGAGAACATCAAAAGTATGAAACAATTGCTTGGCTTGTCATCGGGGTTGTGCATGATTTAATATTTTGTGTGATGAATATAGAGCATATCCACACTATATGATTTTGTAGGGATAACTTTCTTTGGCCATGTTATTTTGAGAAGACATGATTGCTTAGTTAGTATGCTTGAAGTATTATTATTTCTATGTCAATATTAAACTTTTATCTTGAATCTTTCGGATCTGAACATTCATGCCACAATAAAGAAAAATTACATTGAGAAATATGTTAGGAAGCATTCCACATCAAAAATACTGTTTTTATCATTTATCTACTCGAGGACCAGCAGGAATTAAGCTTGGGGATGCTGATACGTCTCCAACATATCTATAATTTTTGATTGCTCCATGCTGTTATATTATCTATTTTGGATGTTATTGGGCTTATTTTTACACTTTTATATTATTTTCGGGACTAACCTATTAACCGGAGGCCCGACCCAAATTACTGTTTTTGCCTATTTTAGAGTTTTGCCGAAAAGGAATATCAAACGGAGTCCAAACGGAATGAAACCTTCGGGAGCGTTATTTTTGGAACAAACATGAACCAGGAGACTTGGAGTGGATGTCAAGCAATCGACGAGGCGGCCACGAGGTAGGGGGTGCGCCCACCCCCTGGGCGCGCCCTCCACCGTCGTGGGCCCCTCGTTGCTCCACCAACCTACTTCTTCTTCCTATATATATCCACGTACCCCCAAACATCCAGGAGCACCACGAAAACCTAATTCCACTGCCGCAACCTTCTGTACCCAAGAGATCCCATCTCGGGTCCTTTTCCGGAGCTCCGTCGAAGGGGGCATTAATCACAGAGGGCCTCTACATCAACTCCATGGCCTCTCCGATGATGTGTGAGTAGTTTACTTCAGACCTTCGGGTCCATAGCTAGTAGCTACATGGCTTCTTCTCTCTCTTTGGATCTCAATGCAAAGTTCTCCTCGGTTCTCTTGGAGATCTATTCGATGTAATCTTCTTTTGCGGTGTGTTTATCGAGATCCGATGAATTGTGGGTTTATGATCCAGTTTATCTATGAACAATATTTGAATCTTCTATGAATTCTTTTATGTATGATTGGTTTATCTTTGCAAGTCTCTTCGAATTATCAGTTTGGTTTGGCCTACTAGATTGATCTTCCTTGCAATAGGAGAAGTTCTTAGCTTTGGGTTCAATCTTGCAGTGCTCGATCCCAGTGACAGAAAGCGAAAAGACACGTATTGTATTGTTGCCATCGAGGATAAAAAGATGGGGTTTATATCATATTGCATGAGTTTATCCCTCTACATCATGTCATCTTGCTTAAGGCGTTACTCTGTTCTTATGAACTTAATACTCTAAATGCATGCTGGATAGTGGTCGATGTGTGGAGTAATAGTAGTAGATGCAGAATCATTTCGGTCTACTTGTCGCGGACGTGATGCCTATATACATGATCATGCCTAGATATTCTCATAATTAATCGCTTTTCTATCAATTGCCCGACAGTAATTTGTTCACCCATCGTAATACTAATGCTATCTTGAGAGAAGCCACTAGTGAAACCTATGGCCCCCGGGTCAATTTTCCATTATATTAATCTCCCATCAACAAGCTATTTCTGGCACCGTTTATTTTGCTTTATTTCCTTTCAATCTATATCATAAAAATACCAAAAATATTTATCTTATTATTATCATCTCTATCAGATCTCATCTTGCAAGTGGCCGTGAAGGGATTGACAACCCCTTTATCGCGTTGGTTGTGAGGTTCTTATTTGTTTGTGTACGTACGAGGTGACTCGCGCGTGGTCTCCTACTGGATTGATACCTTGGTTCTCAAAAACTGAGGGAAATACTTACGCTGCTTTACTGCATCACCCTTTCCTCTTCAAGGGAAAACCAACGCAGTGCTCAAGAGGTAGCACGCCGTGCGCCCCTCCCCCTCTAGACCGAATTGGACTAGGGAAGGGGGGGGCAGCACCCCCTTATCCATCTCTTCTCCCCCTCTCCTTCCTTTCCCCCTTCCTCCTCCTAGTAGGACTAGGAAAAGGGAGTCCTACTCCTACTAGGAGGAGGACTCCTCCTCTCCTGGCACACCTCAAGGGCCGGCCGGCCTCCCCCCTTGCTCCTTTATATACGGGGGTAGGGGCACCCTAGGACACACAAGTTGTTCATTGATCCCTTAGGTGTGTGCGGTGCCCCCCTCCACCATAATCCACCTCGGTCATATCCTCATAGTGCTTAGGCTAAGCCCTGCGACGGTAGCTTCATCATCACCGTCATCGCGCCGTCGTGCTAACGAAGCTCTCCCTCGACACTCAGCTGGATCAAGTGTTCGTGGGACGTCACCAAGCCAAACGTATGCAGATCACGGAGGTGCCGTAGTTTCGGTACTAGGTTCAGTCAGATCGTGAATACGTACGACTACATCAACCGCGTTGGCATAACGCTTCCGCTTACGGTCTACAAGGGTACATGGACAACACTCTTCCCCTCTCGTTGCTATGCATCGCCATGATAGATCATGCATGTTCGTAGGAATTTTTTTGAAATTACTACGTCCACCAACGGTAATTTGTTCACCCACCGTTTGCTATTTTTCTCGAGAGAAGCCACTAGTGGAACCTACGGCCCCCAGGTCTCTTTCTCATATTATTTGCCTTTGCGATCTATTTTCCTTTGCTTTTATTTTCATATCTATTAAACAAAAAATACAAAAATACCTTGCTGCAATTTATTCTTATTTATTTTATTTGGCGTTCGATCTATCAATCTACTACAATTTATTCACGTTCGTTTGACAATTTCTGGTGCCGTTACCCGAAAGGGATTGACAACCCCTTTAATACGTCGGGTTGCGAGTATTTGTTATTTGTGTGCAGGTGCCGTTTATGTGTTGTTGCTTGGTTCTCCTACTGGTTTGATAACCTTGGTTTCATATCTGAGGGAAATACCTGCCGTCGCTGTGCTGCATCATCCCTTCCTCTTTGGGGAAATACCGACGTAGCTTCAAGACGTATCAAAAGGAATTTCTGGCGCCATTGCTGGGGAGGATCTTCAACATATACCAGGTTCCTAATCACAAATCTCATCTCCTCGCAATTTAGATTATTTGCCGTTTTCCTCTCCCCCACTTCACAAAAATTTGCCATTTTATTCGCCCTTTTTTTCGTTTGCTGTTTTCTTGCCGGACCTGTTTTTGAGTGCAATCTTGTTGTGTAGTCATCATGGCTCAAGAAAACACCAAGTTGTGTGATTTCTCAAATACCAACAACAATGATTTTATTGGCACTCCGCTTGCTCCTCCCGCCACTAGTGTGAAGTCTTGTGATATTAATACTACTTTGTTGAATCTTGTTATGAAAGATCAATTTTCCGGTACTCCTAATGAGGATGTCGCATCCCACCTTAATACCTTCGTGGAATTATGCGATATGCAAAAGAAAAAAGATGTGGACAATGATATTGTGAAGATGAAATTATTTCCGTTTTGTTTGCGTGACTCTACAAAAAATTGGTTTTCTTCTTTGCCTCGCAATAGTATCAATTCTTGGAATAAGTGAAAAGATGCTTTTATCACAAAGTATTTTCTGCCCGCAAATATTATTTCCCTTAGAACCCAGATCATGAATTTCAAGCAACTTGAACATGAGCATGTTGCACAATCTTGGGAAAGGATGAAAATGATGCTAAGGAATTGCCCAACTCATGGGTTAAATCTTTCGATGATCATACAAATTTTTTATGCAGGATTGAATTTTGTTTCTCGTAATCTTTTAGATTCCGCCGCGGGTGGTACTTTTATGGAAATTACTTTGGGTGAAGCCACCAAATTGCTTGATAACATTATGGCAAATTATTCACAATGGCATACCGAAAGAGCTCCTACTAGTAAAATAGTTAATTCTGTTGAAGAAATTTCTTCTTTGAGGGAAAAAGTCGATGCTCTTATAAAGTTGGTTGCTAGTAAAAGTGCTCCTATTGATCTCAATGATATGCCTTTGTCTACTTTGATTGAGCAAAATAGTGATGCCGTAGAAGTGAATTTTATCTCGCGAAACAATTTCAATAACAATGCTTATAGATGTAATTTTAATCCTAGGCCTTTTCCTAGTAATTCCTCTAACAATTATGGTAATTCCTATGGAAATCCTTTTTATAATAATAGGAACACCTCTGATCTTGAGAATAATATTAAAGAATTTATGAACACGCAAAAAGCTTCAACACTACCATAGAAGAAAAGCTGAATAAGATTGATGATTTGTCTATAAGTGTTGATAGAATTTCTCATGATGTGAAAAATCTCAAGATGAAATTTTTTGTGCCTAAAGTTGAAGAATCAATTAAATCTCTTTGTTTTTCTATGGATGAAATTAAGAAAAGAACCGCTGTGCTTAGAGCTAAAAGAGAATTTTTAGAAAAGGTGTTTTCTAATGATTACTTTCGTAAAAGTGATGAAGGTCTTAAAATGATTGGTGTTTCTTATATTGATTCCTTGTTTAGTAAATTTAAGATTGATGAAAAAGGGACTAGAGAAGAGTCAACTTTAGTTAGAAGGCGTCCCGATAATTCAGAGGGTGAAAATTTTGTTGAGAAAATTGATAAAGGTGGGTTTGAAGAGGTCAAAACTTTAACTAGTGATGTACCCACTCTTTTGGATTATAAAGACTTTAATTATTATAGTTGCTATTTTTTTGATTGTATTTATTTGTTGCAATCCATGATAAATTCACACCATGCTTATGAACAAAATAAAGCTTTTACTAAACATATTGTTGATGCTATGATGAAAGCTTTAGAAGAAAAGTTGGAATTAGAAGTTTCAATTCCTAGAAAATTGCATGATGAATGGGAACCTACTATCATAGTCAAGATTAAAAATTATGAGTGTTTTTATTTGTGTGACTTGGGTGCTAGTGTTTCTACAATTCCGAAATCTCTTTGTGATGTGCTTGGTCTTACCGATAGTGAAGAATGCTCTTTAAATTTGCACTTGGCAGATTCTACTATTAAAAAGCCTATGGGAAGAATTAATGATGTTCTTATTCTTGTAAACATTAATTATTTTCCCATAGATTTTATTGTTCTTGATATTGATTGCAATCCGTCTTGTCCAATTATTCTTGGTAGACCATTTTTACGCACTACCGGTGCCGTGATTGATATGAAAGAAGGCAATATTAAGTTCCAATTTCCTTTGAGGAAGGGTATGGAACACTTCCCTATAACAAGAATTAGGCCACCATATGAATCAATCATGGGAGCATCTTATGGATCTCGAACTAAAGATGACAAAACTTAGATCTTTGCTTTATGCCTAGCTAAGGGCGTAAAACTATAGCGCTCGTTGGCAGGCAACCCAATGAATAAAATTTATTTTTGCTTCTTGCTTTATATTCTTGAGTGTTAGAAAAATTATGCTACTGTTATGATTGTGTTTTTTGTTTTAGTTAGTGTTTGTTCCAAGTAAAGCCTTTAGGATCTTCTTGGGTGATAGTTGTTTGATCTTGCTAAAAAACAGAAACTTTTGTGCTCACAAAAACAGTTCTAATTTTTAACCAGAGTGTGATAAAGTTCCAATTATTTTTGAATAAGATCAATATACAAATTGCTCACGTGGTCCTAATTTTTTCAGAATTTTTGGATTTTCAGAAGTATTCGAAATTGTCAAATTACTACAGACAGTTCTGTTTTTGACAGATTATGTTTTCTTTGCATTGTGTGCTTGTTTTGATGATTCTATGGTTTTATTTATTAAGTTTTTTCCATAGAAAAGTTGGAATACAGTAGATATAATGCAATAATAAAATATGAATTGGTTTGCTACAGCACTTATAGTAGTGATTTGCTTTCTTATACTAACGGATCTCACGAAGGTTTTGTTGGAGTTTTGTGTGATTGAAGTTTTCAAGTTTTGGGTTATCTTACGATGGATGAATGAATAAGCATAAGAAGATCCTAATCTTGGGGATGCCCCGGCATCCCAAGCTATTATCCAAGGAGAGGAAGCAACTAATCTTGGGGATGCCCCCGAGTGGCATCCCCTCTTTCTTCTAACGACCATCGTTATTTTACTCAAAGCTATATTTTTACTCGTCACATACTATGTGTTTTGCTTGGAGCGTCTTGTATGATATGAGTCTTTGCCTGTTTTATTTCGTGTTTTAAGACTTGATCCCTTGTTGGACACACCTATTTGAGAGAGCCAAAATTATGCCATGACTTGTTAGAATTGCTCTCTATGCTTCATTTAAAGTTTTATGAGCTATGGATTTGCTGTAGTGTTTCACTTATATATTTTTGAACATGGTGTGCTTTAGTATTTTTGAAGAAATGCTCTCTTGCTTTAGTTAGATTTATTTTAGAGTTAGTAAAATTTTCAAGAAGTTCTCTCTTGCTTCACTTAGATTAATTTAAGAGAAAGAAATATTATTCTCACGATCTTCACTTATATTAGTTTGAGCTTATCAAAAGCAACACATGAAAATTAGTCCCAATGTGATAGATATCCAAGAAGGATATAATAAAAACTTTCATGAAGATCATTGGACAAAATAAACTTGTTTCTTAGTAATAGTTTTGAGATATGATGATGTGATATGTGAGTGATCTTGATGAGTAAATATGCTTTAGTAAGAATGCTGGTGTTAAGGTTTGTGATTCCCTATGCAAGCACGAAAGTCAATAGTCATGCAATGAAATTATATCCTACTTGTGGTGCATTATTCGGTGTTAATTATGCTTAATGCTCTCTTATGAGATTATTCGTTTCTTGGTTGGTCGCTTCTCAATCTTTTTCTAGCTTTCATTTTGCACTAAGTATGATCACTACTTGTGCATCCAGAATCCTTTAAACCATTTTTGCCACATGAGTCCACTATACCTACCTATATGTGGTATTCTTTTGTTGTTCTAAGCAAATTTGTATGTGCCATCTCTAATATTCAAAATAAATTTCTCTTTTGTGTGCTTGTACCGCTCGTGAGGCGGTGAGGGGTGGCTAATATTTTCCATGCTAGACGTGTTATTCTCACGATGAGTGTTTATTCACTTGTCATTGCACGAGAGTAAGACAAAGGTATTAGGGATGCCCAGTCCCGAAAAAATGAATTTACTTTATGTTGTCAAATAATAAATTTCTTGGAAAGTGTTGGTATGGAAGGCACCCGTGGATACGGTTAGCCATGGAAAGTGAAAGTATGGTGGAAAAAGGAATAAACTTTATTTTCTGTTTGGGAACCGCCTATGATATATCTAGCATGGAAAGTGTTGGGAACTCTAAGTCATTTTTGTTGGTGCGTAAAGTATGCCTCTCAAAATGTTTTTATCTCTCAATTTTCCCTTTGAGCTCTGGCACCTCTACAAATCCCTACTTCCCTCTGCGAAGGGCCTTTCTTTTACTTGATGAAATTTTTATTTTTGAATTTGAGTCTCCATATTCTATTATAAAAGCACCACCTAGGAGGCACTATGATCGTACTTGAGCATTGGGTGTAGTTAATATGCGAGTGTGTTTCATGAATGGATCAATGATTGAGCATGATGGGCTAGGGATAGCTTATTTTAGCGTTCATATTTTGAAATACATGGTTGCTTGTTGATATACTTGAGTATTTAAGTTATCATGTCAAAACTAGACTATTGCTTTGAACAATATAAAAGTCCAAATGTCCATGCTATAAAGAGAATAATATGATATGACATGTTAGGCAGCATTCCACATCAAAAATTCTGTTTTATCATTTACCTACTCGAGGACGAGCAGGAATTAAGCTTGGGGATGCTGATACGTCTCCAATGTAACTATAATTTTTGATTGTTCCATGGTGTTATATTATCATTCTTGGATGTTTTATAATCATTTTATAGTCATTTTATATCATTTTTCGGTACTAACATATTGAAATAGTGCCAAGTGCCAGTTGTTGTTTTTTGCATGTTTTTTACATCGCGGATAATCAATACCAAACGAGTCCAAACACAGCGAAACTTTTTGTGGACCAGAAGACAACCAATGGGCCGAAGAAGCACCTGGAGGCTGCTCCGAGGGGAACACAACCCACTAGGGTGTGCCTGGAGTCCCAAGCGCGCCCTGGTGGGTTGTGCCCACCTCAGGTGCCCCCCAGACCGCCTCTTTACTCTATAAATACCCTAATATTCCAGAAACCCTAGGGGAGTCCACAAAATCAATTCCAGCCGCCGCAGAGTCTAGAACCACCAGATCCAATCTAGACACCATCACGGAGGGGTTCACCACTTCCATTGGTGCCTCTCCGATGATGCGTGAGTAGTTCTTTGTAGACCTTCGGGTCCGTAGTTAGTAGCTATATGGCTTTCTCTCTCTCGTTTGATTCTCAATACAATGGTCTCTTAGAGATCCATATGATGTAACTCTTTTGCGGTGTGTTTGTTGGGATCCGATGAACTTTGACTTTATGATCAGATCTATCTCTTTTTATCCATGAAAGTTATTTGAGTTTCTTTGATCTCACTACAAAAAAATACACTTTTGTGATGATACGTGTTTGTCACAGTAGGTCACTTTTTTTGTCATGCATGTACATACATGACAAATTTATGACAGAATCAAGATATTCATACCTGTGCTGTCGTAGAAGTGTTCCATGACATTACCAATATTATCATCACGGAACTGTCCACTTCCATGATAATAAATCACGCGTCACAGAAGTGCTTTCGTCAAGGGTGACCGACACGTGGCATCCACCGTAACAGAACGCTGTTAAGCTATCGGGTCGGGTTTTGGATCCGATTACCCGTTAACAGCCCCGACCAATGGGGATTTTCCACGTGTAAAATCGTCATTGGCTAGAGGAAACACGTGTCGGCTCATCGTTGAGACAGATGTCATCCACTCACTGGACAGAAGGCGCCTATGATACGTCAACACGTGGCACGGCCCAACAGTGGCCCATTCCTGTGAAAAGGTCGGTGTCGATGTCAAAACCGGCGGATCGCGGGTAGGGTGTCCCGAACTGTGCGTCTAAGGCGGATGGTAACAGGAGGCTAGGGACACGATGTTTTACCCAGGTTCGGGCCCTCTTGATGGAGGTAAAACCCTACGTCCTGCTTGATTTATTCTTGATGATATGAGTATTACAAGAGTTGATCTACCACGAGATTGGAGAGGCTAAACCCTAGAAGCTAGCCTATGGTATGATTGTATGTTGTCCTACGGACTAAAACTCTTCGGTTTATATAGACACCGGAGGGGGCTAGGGTTACACAAGGTCGGTTACAAAGGAGGAGATATCCATATCCGTACTGCCTAGCTTGCCTTCCATGCCAAGTAGAGTCCCATCCGGACATGAGACGAAGTCTTAAATCTTGTATCTTCATAGTCCAATAGTCTGGCCAAAGGATATAGTCCGGCTGTCCGAAGACCCCCTAATCCAAGACTCCCTCAGTAGCCCCTGAACCAGGCTTCAATGACGATGAGTCCGACACGCAATATTGTCTTCGGCATTGCAAGGCGGGTTCCTCCTCCGAATACACCACGGAAGAGTTTTGAATACAAGGATAGTGTCCGACCCTGCAAAACAAGTTCCACATACCACCGTAGAGAGAATAATATTTCCACAAATCTAATCTGCTGACACGTTTTGGCAACATGACATCATGCCATGGCTCGGCGATTATTCGAACCGTTTTTCTTTAACTAGCCCCGCACATAACGCGAGGCAGTTTCTTGACACGTCTTGTCAAACCAGAGATCTTGTTCCCCTTATTACGGGATTATCATCAATACGGGCGTGGGTAACCCAACCACGCCATCGATTACGGCGCTTGGGGGATAAGCGAGTTTTACCAGGCTAGTGGGGGCGCATAGTTTCGGCCGCCCTTATAAAGGGATAAGGTTTAACCTTTTTCAACCCACGCCTTCTTCCTCCTTGCTCATCCATTCTCGTGCACTCGAGCTCCAACGCCCAAGTCCACATCTTTCTCCTCAACCTTCTCTGAACATGTCCGGAGCGGGACGCAAGTGGATGGCTTCCTCTGTTACGGAGGGACACATCCAAAAGCTGCACGGAGCCGGATACTTAGCCGCGAATATCGCGCATCGGCTGCCCGCTACGAGGCAGGTCGTCCCTACCCCGGAACCAAATGAGAGGGTAGTTTTCCTCCACCACTTCCTCCGCGCACTGGGGTTTCCCTTCCATCCATTCGTCCGCAGCCTCATGTTCTACTACGGGCTGGACTTCCATGATCTAGCCCCGAACTTGATCCTCAACATTTCGGCGTTCATCGTCGTCTGTGAGGCTTTACTCCGCATCTGCCCCCACTTCGGTCTGTGGCTGAAGACCTTCAATATCAAGCCGAAGGTGGTGGGCGGCCAACAAGGAGAATGCAGCGGAACCATGGTGGGCAAGATGCCCAATGTTATATGGCTTGAGGGCTCCTTCGTGGAGACCATAAAGGGGTGGCAGTCGGCGTGGTTCTACATCACTGAGCCGCGCGACACCAAATGGGTGGCGGCCCCCGAGTTCTGATCCGGAATCCCCACGCGGCTCACCTCCTGGAAAGAGAAGGGCCTATCCTGGGGTTCATCGGTGGAGCTGGACCGACTCCAGAAATGTATCCGGAATATGACAAGCAAGAAGCTCAAGCTTGTCAACATAGTCCAGGTCATGCTCATCCGCCGGATCCTCCCATGTCAACAACGGGATTTCAACTTGTGGGAGTTCGACCCGGCCCAGCACCAGACTCTGAGCAAGCTCTTCGATACGATGCACAAGGACGTCTGGAGGGTGCTGTTCAAGGGCGCCGAGGCCCCTCCCTCTCTCACCGAGGACCGCGGGCTAAGTGCGAAGCGCCTAGCGCATTCGGTGAGTTCTATACATCAGGTAGGATATTTATTTCCCCTAGCTTAATCATGTGCGGGGTCTGAGCTCCATTCCTTTGACAGGACTGGGTGGAGACGTCGGGGCAGATTAACTGTCCGGCCCCTCTGCCCGGAGACACTGCAGACGCTCTCTTGACGGAGATGCTGACTCTGGCTCCTTACAAGGTGACGGATAAGACCAAGAAGGCCAAGGGAACCTAAAAGAGTTCCTGTCGCCAGGTGTTATCCAACTCATCATCCGATAACTCCGCGACGCACTCCTCCCCCGAAGACGAGGAGGAAGATGAAAATGCTCCCCCTTCAGTCGGGGGGGGGGGACAAGAAAAGGAAGGCCGCCCCCACTGGGGGGGGGCGAAGGGTCCAAGAAGGGAAGGACTCTCCTTCCGGACTACTCCACCACCGCCGCCGAAGGCGAAGACCAGTGGCTGCTCAGGGCCACGCCCCTAGCAAAGTCGTAAGTATTTGGATACCAGAGCAACTCATAGCATACCTTTGTCGCACTGCTTATCCTGCCGAATTGTGATTATGCAGACCGCCCCGAGCCCGTATCGATGTATCCTCGTCGGACGGCTCCCTGGACTCGTCGGATATGGATAGCGATCCACTTCCGACCGCCACCTCCCCTTCCCCTATGGACAGCGCCGAGGTGTTGTCTCAAGAGGCACCGGATAGAGGGGAGACAGTCCCGGAGGCGCCTCAAGGCGACCTTCCAGACTCCGGGAGCAGAGGGATCAAGGCTCCCAAGGGCTTCGAGTTCGGCCCTCAGTCGAACACCGCGCCGGAACCTCCACTGGTTCCGGACTCGGGAAGGCGGCCTCCTTCCAAGAGGGGCAAGACGCCTGTGCCGGTGACCTCTGTCCATCCAGAGGCACCGGACAATCTGCTGGGAGCGCTTTGCAGCGCTTCCATTGACGAAGAGCACCGCACTATTATGAGTGCAGTGGTCCAGAAGGTTCAGTCCGCCAAGAGCGGACTGACTGAAACCTGTGCCAGGCTTCTAACAGGCTTTAAGGTAAGTATGTAGAATATACAAAAAATATTACCGCATAGACAGTAGTCCCTGATGCTCTGTTCGGTGTTCACAAGGAAAAGCCGAATAAAGGATCAAACAATATCGCACGAGTCTAATATAAGTATGTCTGTATGCGTATGCAGGCTTCGCTGCTGACCTCTGTCGCACTGACTGTGGAGGTCGCCGTACTGAAGCAGGACCTCGAAGGGTCCAAGAAAGAGCTCGGCCTTGCTAAGAGGTAGCTCGAGGAGAACAAAGGTAAGTAGTACCTAGTCTATGGATATATATATAAAAAGAATTTGATTGCAAAATGACAGGATCATCATAAATTTGCCAGGGGCCACGGCCGAGGTGGCAACCCTGAAGCAAGCGCTATCCGAGGCCTAAAACAAAGCGGCCAAGGAGCGCACCAAGTGGGAAAGGCAGGAGGTTCGGGTGGGCGAGGTGCAGCAAGAGCTCCACGCTCTCGTGACGAAGCACGAGGCGTTGGAGCTTGACTTGAAGACGCGAGAGTCCGAGCTTGCCGCGGCCCTTGAGAGCGCAAAGAATGCCAAGGCCGAAGCCCAAAAGGCCCTCCAGGAGATTGATGCGATGATGAAGATAGCGGCGGGTAAGGCATTATATATGCGAAGCAAGCATGTGAAAGTAAATTACTTGTTACTTACCCGAATTCGGAGCTCTCCAGGAGCGTTTGAAGATTTTCCCCGCAGCGTGTCGGATGCCGCGAAGTTTTACTGGGCCGACGAGGGAAGCTCGACGGAGAAGCTGTTCTGGGCCCAGTATACTGGGACCGAACACCCAGTGCCTATGAGCGACCAGCTAAAGTAGCTGGTCGAGCTACACAAGGCAGCCGAACAGGCCATGAAGGGCTTTATAGTCCGGATGTGGCCTGGTGACGCGCTTCCCAACAGCTACTTCGGCCTGGTGAGGCGGCTTATGGATGCCTGCCCACGGCTGGAAGTCATCAAGCAGTCCGTCTGCATCGAAGGTGCACGCCGGGCTTTCGCCCGTGTGAAGGTGCAATGGGCCAAGCTGGACGCCGTGAAGCTGATTAAGGAAGGGCTGCCGGCGGGCAAGGAGCATCGCCACCCCGAGATGTACTATGAGGGTGTCCTGAAGGGTGCCCGTCTTGTAGCGGACGAGTGTACGAAAGATGTAATATTTGAGTAAACTTGCTCGTGTGATCCTATATTATGAAGACTTGTTCATATGCGCTATGTAACGCTTGTTTGAATTTAAAATATTACCTTCTGTTCGGCTGTTTATCAAATCTGAGAGATGGCTAGTCGTCGGCTTCTGCCCCCATGCCACGAGTGCCGGGGTGTTCGGGATAAACCTGAGCACTCTTGTTCCCATTTTTGGGTCCTTCGAGGGAGGTGCTCAGCACAACGAGCAAGGCAATCGGACTATAATGTGTTATCACTCTCACTTAGCCATAGAATTCTATAATTTTAAATTTTGGCGAAGCCCCTAGTATTTGGAAGGCCGAATTCGGGGCGCGATACACGCCTTAAGCCGAACATGGCCGACTCCTCGCTCTAAGCAGCATAAGTCTTTAGGGACTCGAAACCTCTCGAACAACGACCAGACTCTCACCTTATCATGACAGTCAGTTTTAGCTTTCTCTACTAAGGTGCTTAGCCCAGTAGAACCGGGGCACAATGGCAGTAGTTCTCCCAGTGCTACCTTAGCCGATATAGCGAAATGTAAGGTACCAAAACATGGGAGCCGGGCAAACCCAACTATTGACCCAAGACATGATTCGGAGCTGATGCATATAATGCTATAAGTTCGGGGTGCCGCACTGTCAAAAGTGTTCGGACTTCTCACGCCGTATTATGGGGTATGCTTAAGCTCCTAGCGTATTGGCCGTACCAGAGTGTACGGGTGCTGGATGTCATGAATGAACATATATATTAAAAAAGAAGAATGCAATAATTGTCTTAATGCTATGCATTGTTTATTCAGAAAGGTGCGTTTAAAGCAGAATGATACAGGTAGTGCGATAAGCAAAAAGTAGGACTATGTCCCCTCCAAGGGCAAGCTGAGGAATAGTATTAAAGTAAGTATTTCACTCGTTATCGTAATCCACCTGGGAGTTTCGTGGTGTGACATAGCTTTCTGCCTCCTTGGTTGCTGCATCATATGTTCGGCAATCATGTTGCCGGACAGGGTTTCCAGAGATTGAAGTCCTGAAAGAGAAAAATAACAAAGCGGGAAGCCCCTATTGCGGTTTAAGCCGCGTCTTGGAGCGTGTCGCAATCATGCCCCCTCCCTACCTATGCCCATGGTATTTTTAATGCATAATTATGTACGCATGGCACAAATTTTGCCATTTGGCTTGGGCCGGGGTGGGGGCCGCATTGCTATGCGAGCTCGGAACGTCCCAGGCGGTCCAATTGCCGATTACTCCGGACCCGCTTGAAGGTGTTCGGGTCCTTAAACGCCGAACTAGTGGATTGCCTTAAGAGGCTACTTTGCGCTTCCGCTGCGAGGGCCGCAGTGTGCTCCTTCGTTCGAAGAGAGCGCTCTGTGTATCCATTAACTGTAATGACCCCCCGAGGTCCTGGCATCTTGAGCTTGAGGTATGCGTAATGCGGTACCGCATTGAATCTTGCAAATGCTGTTCTCCCGAGCAGTGCATGATAACCACTACGGAACGAGACTATATCGAAGATTAACTCTTCGCTTCGGAAGTTATCCGGGGATTCGAAGACCACTTCCAGTGTGACTGAGCCTGTGCAATGGGCCTCTACACCTGGTATGACGCCTTTAAAGGTTGTTTTTGTGGGTTTGATCCTTGAGGGGTCTATACCCATTTTGCGCACTGTGTCTTGACAAAGCAGGTTCAGGCTGCTGCCGCCATCCATGAGGACTCGAGTGAGGTGAAATCCGTCAATGATTGGGTCTAGGACCAGTGCGGCGAATCCGCCATGACGGATACTAGTGGGGTGGTCCCTGCGATCGAAGGTGATCGGATAGGAGGACCATGGGTTGAACTTTGGGGCGATTGGCTCCAACGCATATACGTCCCTGAGTGCATGCTTCCGCTTCCTCTTGGGGATGTGGGTTGCGTATATCATGTTCACCGTCCGCACTTGTGGGGGGAACCTCTTCTGTCCTCCGGTGTTCGGCTGCAGGGGCTCTTCCTCGTCATCGCTATGTGGCCCCTTATCTTTGTTTTCGGCATTTAACTTGCCGGCCTGCTTGAACACCCAACAATCCCTGTTGGTGTGGTTGGCTGGCTTGTCGGGGGTGCCGTGTATTTGACACGAGCGATCGAGTATATGGTCCAAACTGGACGGGCCCGGAGTGCTTCTTTTGAATGGCTTTTTCCGCTGACCGGGTTTAGAGCCTTTGAATCCGGCATTGACTGTCGTATCCTCGGTATTGTCGCTGTTAATGCAGCGCTTATGTTTGTTGCGACGTGACCTGCTATTGCCGTCCTTGGTATCCGAAGTACCATGGTTCTTTGATATGTTATTACTGCGAGCCAGCCAGCTGTCTTCTCCCGCACAAAAGCGGTTCATGAGTGTCGTGAGGGCTGCCATAGATTTCGGCTTTTCCTGACCAAGGTGCCGGGCTAGCCACTTGTCGCGGATGTTGTGCTTGAAAGCTGCTAGGGCCTCTGCATCCGGACAGTCGACGATTTGATTTTTCTTTGTTAGGAACTGTGTCCAGAATTGCCTGGCCGATTCCTCTGGCTGCTGAATTATGTGGCTCAAGTCATCGGCATCTGGTGGTCGCACATAAGTGCCCTGAAAGTTGTCCAGGAATGCGGCTTCTAGATCTTCCCAACAGCCAATGGAATCTGTTGGCAAGCTATTGAGCCAATGCCGAGCTGGTCCTTTGAGTTTGAGTGGGAGGTATTTAATGGCGTGTAGATCATCACCGCGTGCCATGTGGATATGCAGGAGGAAATCCTCGATCCATACCGCAGGATCTGTTGTGCCGTCGTATGATTCTATATTTACGGGTTAGAAACCCTCTGGGATTTGATGATCAATTACTTCGTCTGTGAAGCATAAGGGGTGTGCGGCACCTCTGTACTGGGCTATATCGCAACGCAACTCGAATGAGTCTTGCCCGCTGTGTTCGGCCCGGCCAGACTTACTTTTACTGTATTCGGCGTGACGATTATCGTCTTGCATAGTGGCGCGCCCCCGTGATCCGTAGATCGATCTTGCATGTTTTGCTTTGTCCTCCAATACATCTTGCAGGTCTGGCGTATTTCCCCATGCCTTTTTATTTGAATGGCGTCGGGGTGCGGGCTGAGCTTTTGGCTGGAATGTTTCTCTGTCGCGCCCACGAGGTGGCCGATCAGCCGTGTCATATGCCGGAGATGTAGGTTTCGGTGCTTCCTCCTCCAGTCGGGGTAGCAACCTGCACTTTGGGTAACTCTTGGAGGGGCGTTCGAGTTTATATTCCTCGGCCGCCAGGACTTCAGTCCATCTGTCAGCTAGCAAATCTTGGTCAGCTTGAAGCTGCTGCTACTTTTTCTTAAGGCTATTTGCCGTGGCTATAAGTCTGCGCTTGAAGCGCTCTTGTTCGACGGGATCCTCTGGCACGACGAATTCGTCGTCGTCGAGGCTTGCCTCGTCTTCGGAGGGAGGCATGTAATTATCCTCCTCCTCCTCTCCATCTGCCGCTCTCTCAGGAGGGCTGGCCTCTCCATCCTCCTGCCCTAAATCTTGCTGGAGGGGATTGTTGCCGTCTTTGGCACTGTCCGGAGTGCTATTATCTCCTGTGCCGGTATCGCCACTTTTGCCTTGGCGGGACTTAGAGCGGCGACGCTGACGCCGGCGCTTGGGTTGCTTCTTGGAGGGGTCATCCTCCGTTGTCTCGTCGCCATTGCCTTCTTTGGGTGTGTCCACCATGTATATATCGTATGATGAGGTGGTTGTCCAGTGCCCTGTCGGCAGTGGTTCCTCTTCGCCTCCCGCATCGTCGTCCATACCGTCGATGTCTTCGGAGTCGAAGTCCAGCATGTCGGTTAAGTCATCGACAGTGGCTACTAAGTGGGTGGTAGGTGGGCGGCGAATTTCTTCGTCATCCGCATCCCAATCCTGCCGGACATATTTCGGCCAGGACTCTCCTGACAAGGAGAGAGACCTTAACGAGTTCAGTATGTCACCAAAGGGCGAGTGCTGAAAAATATCCGCGGAGGTAAACTCCATGATCGGCGCCCAATCGGATTCGACAGGAACGGGCGCAGGCGGTTCGGTGTCCGTGGCTGGAGAAGGATCCGGTAGTTTGACAACACGGCTCTCGTGAAGGGTAAGGTCGATATTCGGCTCGATCGCCGCTGAGGATACGGCCTCCGTGACGGGGTCTATCCACCCGTCCATGGATGGCGCAACTGGCTCCGAATAGAGGCTAGGAGCGGCCGCCGGTGCGATCTCCTGAATACAGTCTGATGGCAGAGCTAAATCGTACTCATCGTGACCGTGCGGCGCACAAGGCAAGGGCTCGAATCCGTCGAAGATCAAGTCTCCGCGGATATCGGCCATGTAGTTTAAGCTTCCAAACCTGACCTGGCGGCCAAGGGCGTAACTTTTGATCTGCTCCAGATGGCCAAGCGAGTTGGCCCGTAGTGCGAAGCCGCCGAACACAAAGATCTGTCCGGGGAGAAAAGTCTCACCCTGGACTGCATCGCTATCGATGATCGTAGGAGCCATCAAGCCAAACGGTGACGACACAGAGGAACTCTCAATGAAAGCACCAATGTCGGTGTCAAAACCGGCGGATCTCGGGTAGGGGGTCCCAAACTGTGCGTCTAAGGCGGATGGTAACAGGAGGCAGGGGACATGATGTTTTACCCAGGTTCGGGTCCTCTTGATGGAGGTAAAACCCTATGTCCTGCTTGATTTATTCTTGATGATATGAGTATTACAAGAGTTGATCTACCACGAGATCGGAGAGGCTAAACCCTAGAAGCTAGCCTATGGTATGATTGTATGTTGTCCTACAGACTAAAACCCTCCGTTATATAGACACCGGAGGGGTCTAGGGTTACACAAGGTCGGTTACAAAGGAGGAGATATCCATATCCGTACTGCCTAGCTTGCCTTCCACGCCAAGTAGAGTCCCATCCGGACACGAGACGAAGTCTTCAATCTTGTATCTTCATAGTCCAACAGTCCGGCCAAAGGATATAGTCCAACTGTCCGGAGACCCCCTAATCCAGGACTCCCTCAGCCGGCCCATTTGACTTGGTCAAAAGCTGGCGGGCCGGCCCATGGAAAGCATGTTAACGGCATGTTCGCATATAGCCCATTTACAGCCCACTAACCCAAGGCCCGTTACGCCCTATCCGATTTAGGCCCAGTAGCGTCATCTGGGCCGTCCAATATGATTCCAGCCCGTTTTCACTTCTGGCCCATGTATAGCCCATGATGTCTTTCGGCCCATATGAGGCCCTTTATAACTCTTGGCCCATTAGTGGCCCATGCTAAAACTGGCCCGTAATGAACAGTGTATTACTTTACACCCATTAACGGCCCGTGATGAAACTGGCCCGTAATGAACAGTGTATCACTTTATACCCATTAACGGCCTGTTATTCCGTTGGGCCGTTTCCAGCCCAAGTTAACTTTCGGCCTTCTGAGGGCCCATTTATTCTTGGGCTCCTTTGCAGCATTCGGTTACTTACGGCCTGTTACTGTCATTTTCTGTTTGTGGGCCAAATTCAGCTCGTCGTTATAGTCGGCCCGTTTGTGGACCATTAGTCTGTTGGGCCATTTTCATAGCATCACCAAATATGGCCTATCAATGACCCGTTATGGTCATCCCATAAAACGTATGATTTCCATTAAAGGCCCGTCTACGGCCCATTAAAGGCCCGTACAAGACCCATAAATGTGCCGGTGGCCCATGGATCATACGAGACGTACAAGGCCCATGGATCCTACGAGACGTAGAAGGCCCATGGATCCTACGAGACGTAGAAGGCCCATGGATCCAACGGCCCGTGAAGGGCCATGGTCGGGCGAATTGGCCCCCGTTTGAACGATATAGCATATTCAAAGAATTATCCTACTCAATACTATCACCTCTAAAAAGCCTACACTGTTACAACAAAGAGATCAAGGCATAGAAAGGTAGAATAATCCTACACTATACAATAAAGAAATTACAGCCGATTATATCCACTGGGCATTATGGTTCGACACAGGTGATAATAAAGCATACACAAACAGCAAATTACATACACTGGGCAAATACAGCTCATACATCATGGACGCGCATCAACTTAACTCCATTTGAACTATAATCTCTTCAGAAAATAGGATTGGCCGGATTCAGATAGCACAAATTTCAGTCTGCAAAATCTCCAATTCCTTCATGGTTACCTCAGTGTCTTGTTTCATTTTTTGACTCCTACATCTAATACCTGCATGTCCAGTCTCAACTTGTTGATTATATGTCGACAATCATGTACACGTTGTCTTGCCACCTCTAGTTGATGCTCGAGAACATCAGCACATTCCAATTCCAATCCATAATCATTCGGTAACGGCCATGCCGCACTGCTCGCAAATCTTTGTGTTGATGTCACTTCATCCTGAAATGTTTCTGTAAGTACACATGACTAGGGCAAAAATATAGTTACAACAGTGAAGCGAACAAGACACTATTTTGTACTACATGGCAAAACAGGACTAACAATAATGTTACACGTCACTTTAAAAAAATGTTACACGTCATGAAGCATAAGCAGGTGATATTTTAAAAATTATAAAAAGATAGTCTGTGCAGCCTGCATACAGAAATCCCTCTTAGCTCACCAGAGGAGAATGATGTTGGGGCCCAATCAAAAACACAGACAAGTTACAAATTTAGACAGCACGTTGTGTATAAGTAAGCAAGCAGTTGGCCATTTTGTGCCTCAATTAAAGTCTTAGGGAGCATAATGAACAGCAGAGGGTTTCATACAAACATACTACAGTAGGCAAAACTATGCAATCACTAGCGTAGTATAAACTAGATTGTGAGCCTCATGCAATAATAGTTGGTTAATAGACTTCAAAGCTTCAGGCACACTTCGGCAGAGTAATTAAATGGTAAGGCCTTTAATTATGTCAACTAATAGTGATACAAGTACCGAACATCAGACATGATTATTTGGGCATCTCATTAACTGAGGACAAATAAAGCAATTGAAAGGAGAAAATTAACTATGCCTGAAACAAACAAGGAATTGAACTGTTGAGTTGCATACAGTGACTTACCTTAGCAGGTTGAAGAGGCTCAGTGCAGCTCCTACTTCTCTTGCAAGGCTCCTTCCTAACATCTTGTACTTGGAAATCCTCAATCTTATCTTCATTGCACCCCCTCTACAAGGTGACACAAACTAGTTACTTGTCTCCTTGGAAGAAAAATATGCATACTTTCCAGTCTGTGAACACAAAAGGATGAGATTATAACAAAACAACACCACATAATTATGTCAACTAGTTACTCGTCTCCTTGGAAGATAAATATGCATACTTTCCTAACATACTTGCCTACTGTAGTGTACAGCCGAACCTTTATGTCTCCTATGAGTTAGACAAGGCCCCACTACAGCAGCCCTTAGTGTTTAAATCGTTGACAAGCTCTGTTAGAGTGTTAGGTCTAGAACATCAAGTAATCAAAGCAAACAGTCCTAGTATGGCTAGCTGATGCAAACAAGCATTTGAACAGATGTGTGAGCAAATCTTACATATCAAGAAAAGAAGCAAAGAAGGAGGCTTAAAGACCATCACTTGACTGACCAGATTTAAGGGGCATTTAAACATCATGTGCAACGTATGAACTAACATAAACATTGCATATTCCAGATTCTACAATGGAATGCACATGTATTAGGTTATGCCATGTATGATGATGCCTAAATGTACAGATAGCAGGCAGGAGTGATTCATCATTGCACGCACAATTGAATTGCAGGTTAAGGGCCAGTTCGATTCTGCCTTTTCAGGGCATATTGTCAAAATAAGCCATAAAAGATGTAAAGAAGTCATTTTTGAGTTATGGGCTTGGGATTAACTAATTTCGCTTTGGAGGGGGGTGTTTCGGGTAGAACCTCACTAAAATTGAAGGGAAGGGAATAGTAAAATGACTCTGTTGTCTGCCTATATTACACTCAAAATGCAACTGCTAGCGCCCGTGTCACACCTCGCCCTCAACTAAAAACAAACACGCAAGCATTCATTACCCTGCCCGCTTGCATCTCCTCTCCCCTTTCCCTCTACCTCGATCCCCTGCCTGCATCACTAGGTTTCCTCCAGCGAGTCGTCGCCACTGGTGCACTACATCTTGTACTTTTTCATTGTGTAACCCTATCTGCAAGTTGACACGGCTAATTTCAGACATCTCTACATGATACTACATTGCATATCCCTTGCGCATATTTAAACCACCAATTAACGATTGTGTGCGTACCATAAACTAGCCATGACTCTGTATGCTGGACTAGCAGGCACTCTAAGGGAGCCTAATGTAGTGCACTGGAATTCCTACATGCCACCTACGATTCTGTGTAATGTACTGCCCCTGTTCCTAAATATATGTCTTTGTAGAGATTCCAGTATGGACCACATACAGATGTATATAGATGCATTTTCGAGTGTAGATTCACTCATTTTGCTCCGTATGTAGCCTATAGTGGAATCTCTAGAAAGACTTATATTTAGGAACGGAGGTATGAGGTAGTATCATGTATGACATCTACATATCTAATTTAGCAGCCAGTAGTAGAAATCATTGTCTGCACAAAGGGATTACTGGTCGAAAATCCTAGCAAAGCACGCTGGCAGGCATAGAACAATACAAGAGAGAGAGACGCGCTTACAAGATCATAGCAATGCCTCAGTCCAGGATCTTGGTTGGCCAAGCTGTTAGATCCAGAAGAAACATCGTCCTTGTAGTTTTTGCCAGCTGCATAACAGGTAACAGTGACCGGTTAGTATATGTGAAGTACATTGGGCAGGTGATGCTGGACGGGTTTAAAGGTGACAAGTACCTAGGCTGTGGCGGGTGCTTGGCATCTCTCCAGACTGTGGGAATCAGGTTAGAAAAGTCGAGGGTGATGACGCTGCGCTGGCTGTTGGGGTCTGGTAAGGAGATCTAGAACCGTCGAGTAGGGTGTTTGTGGACCGGCTCCGGTAGGGTGGACTACGGTGTGGGCGAAGCGGATCTATGGCCGTGGACGAGGGCATAGGCGAAGCTGCTCCGGTGGTTGGGTTAAGGATGGTGTCGACGATGCGGATCTACGGCCGTTGACGGGGCGTCAGAAGTTGCTCCGGTGGTTGACTTAAGGTTGGTGTCGACAATGCGGATCTGCGGCCGTGGATGGGGCGTTAGAAGCTGTTCCGGTAGGTTGGATGAGGGTGCGAGGAAGCGGATCTGAGGCCGTGGACTTGTGAGTTGGCAAAGCGGCCCCGGTAGGGTTGAGAATGGTATAGGCGAAGCTACTCCAGTAGGGTTGAGGAAGGTGTCGGCGAAGCGGCTCCGGTAGGGTTGAGGAAGCTGTCGGCGAAGAGGATCAGAGGCCGTCGACGGGGGCGGCGGTGGGGCGGCTCCGGGGGGTGTGGACGAAGCGTCTCCGGTCGGGAGTATGAATGAGCCGCTGCAGATGCGCGGCAGTTGATGAGAGTACCGGCGAAGCAGATCCGGCGCCGTGGACAAGGCCGACACTGAATGGGCTGTGGTACAGTGGTGGATGAGCAGTCTACTTGTTTCTAGGGGAGGTGGGAGGGGTAGATGCGGTCGCAGAAGCAGATCCGGTGAGGTGGACGCCGCTGGTAGTGAATGGGCTATGGTACGCCGGTGGATGAGCAGTCTAGGGTTTCGAGAGGGGAGGGGAGGGGAGAAAGGGCGATGAAGTACGGACGGCGTGATGTAAGATGCTCTGGTGCTGTGGAGTTAGTCGTTTTTGCGGGAGGGGGAGAGGAAATGGGGGTGCTGTGTAGTGCGGGAACCAGAAGTTACCAAAGCAGCCCTGACCTATCATGTAGATGAGGGCGGTATTGTAACTGTTGGTCTCCGTGCACCAAGGACAAAAGGGGGATTTCACATGCTAAAGACTAAGGTGACGGAAATTTTAGAAGGAGGCGGGAGATTTTGCCGCCCGCGGGATCGTTCGTATCCAGTTTCAACTAATTTTGGATCGTGCTAGCGAGAAGGTCATGCTAGACTATGTACATGGGGCACGCGTCAGCAGTTAATAACTGGTGTGAAGTCCACCCCAGAAAAAAGACAATAACTCGGGATGATGCGCCGATAACTTGGACGTTCACACGGGCGCGGCCAATCGTACGGGTGTAGTGGCCCGTTCACAAAAAAGGGATCAAACGCTCAGCCTATGTATTTCTCGTGTAAATAGATAATTTAGTGCCATTGGTTATTTACTTTAAACATAATGCATTGACGTGTTAGTGTAGAGGCGCACAAAAAGAAATGGATATTGTAGTCAGCTACTTAAAAGAGTTACCTCATATGATTACATAGCCTCCATTTCATAAATTGCGTACCCGTTGAATTCATATATGAATATTACATATATTACTTCAAAATAGAAACTTAAATCATCCAAGACTAATGAATTTGAATGCAAGAGTAACAATGGTGCATGTTCATGATAGCTACATTGGTTGTTTGAAGAAACATCAGTGTAACTTTGGCATGCTCAACTAAAAAGGCTTATTTAAATAGAAAAAATGTGATATGTGAGTGTCCAATCTTTATAGCGTTGAATCGATATTGTACCTTTGGCCACGATATGAAGTAGATATTGACTTATGTTCAAGCGATGCACGTCCACGATCGCTAGATAGTGATACGTGAATGAATTGTGCAATCTCTCTCACACACATACATATCTCATTTCCCTGTGGGCATCGGAATCACACACGCGCACTTCGTGTATTTCTCTCCCTCTGTCAGGGTTAAATTCGTCTTTCTACCTCGTCCTACAAGTCTCTCACACAGAAACACACACGCTCTCTATGTCTAACACGCCCACCCCTTTAATTCCGCCCACCCACAGCCACTAATGTCTCTCACACATATGCTATCTACCTATCCCTTAATATAGCTAGATATGTGTCACACAAACTCCTTCTCCCTACTAGCAAGATGCCCATGCGTTGCACGGAACATCAAGATGCATTTGTATGATAAGTTTATCTTGTGGGAGAAAAGGATGAACGAGGGAATGCCTTATCTGCAAATGCGGAGAGGGGTGTGGGTATCTTTTTGCAAAATTGCCATAGTTTCCTTCCTGTCCGTCGGATATAAATCGGATGGCCTATATTGCAGGATGACAGGAACACCATCATCACCAACTCTGTTTTTTATAAGAGTAGAGATATGTGAGTGTCACTGCCCCCCGCCCCCCCACACACACCCACACTTCCCAACACCGAAGGAGTAGGGTGACACCTCGATTTTGATACTAATCTATCATTTGGCTTCTCTCTCAAACATACACACACACAACCCGGCACCGAAGGAGTAGGGTGGCACATCGATCTTGATAATAATCTATCTACTCCTCTTTCAAACACACACACACACTCTCTCTCTAGTTGTGCCTCTGTGCCTACCGCGCACACTCTCAATACGTCTTTCTCTCCCTCCCTCCCTCCCCCAACGATGACAGAAGAAGGGTGACAACTCAATCTAATCATAATTTGTCAATTGGTTTCTCTCTCAAACATTGTGTCTCGGTGCCTCGCTCGGTAGCCCCCTCGATATGTAGACTTCTCACGCGCGCACAGCTGTAGTGACGATGACGCTGAACCCAGTGTGCCTTGTTTTTACCGGCCTCATGTGATAGTTTTCACCCTGTTTTCTGTTAACTAACAAGGCAACCTTTTCTTTGTTACTACTAATGAATCTGAAATCATTCGGGGCAGACATGAAATATATCACTTCAACCCAATTATCGCTGCAACTATTTTAAAAGAAATTAGCTAGCTGCCCATGCGTTGCACGGAACATCAAGATGCATTTGTATGAGTAGTTTATCTTGTGAGAGAAAAGGTTGAACGAGGGAAGGCCTTATTTGCGAACGTGGAGAGACGTGTGGGTATATTTTTGCAAAATTGCCATAGTTTCTTTCCTATCCGTTAGATATAAATATGACGGCCTATATTGCAGGATGGCACACACACCATCATCACCAACTCTTTTTCTACTCCCTCTGTCCTAAAATACTAGTCATCAAAATGGATAAAAAGAGATGTATCTAAAACTAAAATACGTCTAGATACATTTCCCTTTATCCATTTTGATGACAAGTATTTCCGGACGGAGGGAGTATTTGTCTTTTTAGAGATTTCAACAAGTGACTATGACCGGACCTTACCAACATACTCAAAAAAGTAGTCCATAATTTTGATGTTACCCTCTTTTCTTGGCAGTGCAGTGCCATATGGATACCTCATAAATAAATCAAGGACAAATCTGACCCCTTCCTAAAAAGACATACGGAGCAAAATGAGTGAATCTACACTCTAAAATATGTCTACATACACATCCATATGTGGTAGTCCATTTGAAATCTGAAAAAGACAAATATTTAGGAACGAATGGAGTATATATAAGAGTAGACATGGAGATATATGTCCAGCATGGTCTACAACAAAAATGTGCTGGGCTGGTTAACGCCGGATGCTCGCAACGCGATGACATGAGTTCGAATTATGTCTTTTAACTTTATATTTTTATATTATATATTACTCTACTTATTTAATATATACTTCTTTCGCTACCGTACTGACAGTGGAACCCACAGAGTACTTAGAATACAAGATTAAGGATGGACTTGTTTCTTTTTAACTTTCTTTACGAAGCTGTAGCCACCCTGCAAGTCACGTGTACACTGTACATGCAATTAACTTTTTATAGAGGGACAATCATACAGGTAATTAACTCAAATGGATTGGATGTCACCAACATAAAGAGCATCTCCAACGGCAGCCAGAAAATTTCCTCCCGCTTCCTTAAGCGGAGGACGACATCAAATGCCAGCGGCATACATTTTTACAACTCTAATCAACCAGATGAAATTCGTGCAAACACAGACTGATTTCATATAAGCATGAAGGATTTCATATAAAAAAGCCGGATCTTCATATAAACATGATGGATTTCATTACATTTACATGAACTAAGAGGTGCCAATCCGACTCTCTTGTATAATTAATACTCCCTCTGTCCGGAAATACTTGTCCTAGAAATGGATGTATCTAGACTTATTTTAGTTCTAAATGGCCGCCCGCGGATCCCTTTGTCTTCCTCATGTCCGTCAGACACTTGCGGGGTCGACGAATGTCCTCGGAAGAGACGAAGCAGCAAAGTAACCACCTGAATCCGTGGTCGTCGCCTCGGTGGTGGCCTTCATGGGTCCCAAGTGGCGGCGGCCTCCCGTGTTCTACTTCTCCTTGATGATGGCGGTGGACACGGAGAAGCTGGCCACCTTCTTGTCGCTCTCCACGCACCCATCTTCTGTCTCTGCCTGCATGGCGCTGCCGCAGGCACGGGAGGCGCGCCCACAGACACGGGAGGCGCGGCCACCGCAGACAATGGTGGCGCGGTACGACGCGGCAGCGACGACGCCCGTACCGGCGTGGAGCAACTCGCCACTCCTCATCGAGCTGAACTGGAGCGGCGAGTTGCTGAACCACGCGCCTGCTTGGGGAGGCAACTGGCTCCGTCGGGCCAAGAGAGGTTGGTGAAGCACCGAGCGGCCTCGCCCGTATCCGGAGGGCTCGGCAGGCCACCCAGCCGGGTAATATGCCGGTGAACGGCTCATCGGAAGCCATCGGAAGAGTGGAGAAAATGGTGAAGGAGGAGATGGGGAAGCGACGGAGGGGTGCGATTCTTGCCCGTTGTCTGTCTGGCCTCGTGTAAATAGAGGGCGGACGGTAGGATCTTGGCCGCCGTCTGGCCTCGTTTAAACTAAGGGCGGACAGGAGGAGCTCAGCCGGTGTTGCGTTTAATTCCGGCCCGCTCATGAACGGACTGTGGCCGGAGTAGGATTCTCGGTTTGCATGCGGGTTTAACGGAGGGGTTTAATGGAGGCGCCGGGCGTCCAGCGGGTGGCGCAGTACTATTCAATTTGACAGCAGTAATGAGCCGGCAAATCACAAAGGCCCTCGCCTCTCGTGAAACCGACCGAGCTAGACTGCCTCGCCCTCTAGCCTTTTAAAAAATGTATATACTCCACTTTTGTATAGTGGTACTATTAAAAAGGCTTGTCACAATAATGATGTCCAGCATAAGTGCACAACCCACCCCTCAAATAAAACTAAGCACCCTGGAATTCTTTGACAAAACTAAGCACCCTGAAATTCTTTGACAACTAAACTGCTGGCTATATGATGTTGGCCATATATATTGTACGTATATAATGTGAAGAAACGAGTGGTTTTCGTAAGATGACTTAATACTCACCTGGACGGAGGGAGTATTCGATTTGATAGTGGGCGGCGCAGTTCCCGATGCGGCTTTAATGCAGACGAGGGAGGGAGTAGCGGTTCCCGATATGTTGAACGGCCAATGCATCCTCCTTCAATTAATGCATGAGGGAAGTAATGGGAGGAGATCCGGGAAAAGAGGCTGCATGATTTGAATGCAATGCGGTTTGCCCTCATTGCCCTTATATAAAGGCGCCCCTCCATTCCAATGCATCTACCACATCGTACGCACCTAAGCATTTGGCTAAGCACCTACACTAAGCGCAAAACAGCTCACTCCAGACCCATGGCGGCAATGCGCGTGAGCGGCCAGCGGCTGCGCCAGATGGTCCACGACGCTGGCCTGCGGCATGGCGCCGAGGATCGTCTCCAGACGGTGTTGGAGACCAGCTGGTGGATGGCCGCCGTTGATGCCAACTACGACTCTCAGTAAGACCAGATGATCGTTCACACTAGCAACAAGTTCACCATCATCAAGAAGCTCGCGGACGACATCGCCGTACTCCTCCAGCCCGCACGCCTGGGCTCCTAATTGCCTGCCACCCTAATTGGCCTCCATGGCCGAAACCTCTTTCAAGCACTGGTGGCCCTGCGACTGCCCGCCGACGCCATGAAGGATGTCCACCTGGAGGTCGCGCTCGCCGCGAGGCGCCTCGCCCTGCAAGAATTCGTCGACCTACACATCCACGTGTACGAGAAAATCGTGTACATAGGTATCTACAAGGCCAGTGAGGACGCTACGACGTTGGCCTTCCTCAACCGGCTGGAAGCCTTGGATGCCTTTGCTGAGAAGCACCTCGACCTCACCACAAAAGCCACCGCTCCTTAGCCGCCGATCGGTGGCCTGGCGCACTAAGTTGAGGAGGAGGAGGTCGTACGTTCATGGATCCATCTTTCTTCTTGCCTTCTGTAAGCACCACTGCGATCGCATCATCGTGGCCTTAATTATTATTGTGTTGTTGCATTCTCGTTCCAGTCAATACTGACATGTGCGATCCCTTTGCTTAATTATATGCATCACTGTAACTAGTACTCCATCCGTCAATTTATAAGTTGTGCTTACCTTTTCCATCAACTTCGTGCAACGCGCGGGCATCTTGCTAGAAACACTACTCCCTCCGTCTAGGTGAATAAGTCATCTTAGATTGTGTGTATGTCATGTGGGGCCTTAGTGTAGCTTGCCTAAGGTGTGGCTTGAACCAAACACTCACCTAAGTTAATCAAACTTGCCTAACCTTACATTCCACGAGATTTTGCCACATGTTAAAATCCAGAAAGCTCCACATGTAGAAACATAATGCACAAACCACCAGAATCTCATGCGTGCAATGCACGTGTACCTTACTAGTACTAGTTGGTAGGAGTAGTAGTAAGAAACAAATTCTAGTTTTGTCACAAGCTCATACTGCGGGAGCACCACAAGGTCTGCCGCAGGAGTTACATTTCCCTCTCGGGGCCCACGGGACCGAACTTCAGCGGCTTAGTGCCCGGCCTATGAGTCAATGACATGCGGACCTTAAATACGGCTGGTCCACATGTCATTCTCATGGTGGTGGCGTGGTTCGCGACTCACTCGTTCGAGATGAATCGACCGGTGGTGGTGTGGCTGTGGCGAGGGTGCCATAGCTGGGTGTCGGGGCGTTACGAGGCGTAGATGGCCACACTGGCGGGTACTACCTATATTACATAAGTACTCCAGCTGAGGATTGATGCCCGGGACGAAATGTGTCACAGCCGCTGGATGAAAATTCGATGGTGCGGGAGTACGGATCGGAGCACAGCAGCGGAGCAGGCAAACTGCATCCAATCGGGTATGTCTGTGGTAGAAAGTTGATGGTCGCTGCAGTTCAGCTAGCCCGCATGTCATGCACACAAAGGTAGAGGAGCGGTGGGGCCGAGAGGGATGAGGGGCATGTCAGGGGATGAGGATCCCCTGACACGAACAATCCTACCATTCTTTCACTGACATGTGGGACCCATAAGCGTGGGTCCCACCTGTCAGCGAAGGAAAGGCAGGGCAAGGCAGTGATAGCCACGTCAGAGGATCCATGTCCACGTCGGGGGACGTCGTGCCGTGGGTTGGAGCGGCGTCGTGGGAATCGCGTGTAGGTGTGGCAGTGGTAGAAACAAGAAACGTGATGGTCGCCGTGGTTCAACTTCCATGGATAAGCTGTCATGTCTACTAATACATGTATATCAAAACTAGAGTGTTTATATTTCAATCACGTGAACAAGTATTATTCTACTACTTTGGATCCATTGCAACGCACGGGCCAGCACATTGGTAGTAGTAGTGTCCATCTCTATCTCTAGAGGCCTTCCCTCGTTCATCCTTTTCTCTCACAAGATAAACTACTCATACAAATGCATCTTGATGTTCCATGGAACGCACGAGGATGTTTCCTTAGGGGTCTCTCCAGCGCGGCGTGGCCGTAGTTGCAAGTTGATGCCCCTTGAGATGCCGACGTTGAGGGGCACTCAGATTTCCTCCGATGAGCAGGTAAGATGAGTTTGATCACGTAGTAAATGCATTCTAAAGACTACTTCCGTGTCCATTTCCTAATTCTCCCCCTGCCCACTGTTTCATAGGTTAGGCTCAGTGCGAGTGGAGATTGGCTTGCATATGTACGGGAGCGTACCAACATCAATTTGCACAACATTTACAACGGTGAAACCGTTCCCGTAGAACCTTTGTCCAACATTGGGATCAGCCATGCAACAGGCCACCGCATGAATTGGTATGATGGAACCACGGTAAGATTGAATAAGATAGCACGAACCTTGCACATGGCGGTCAAAGGCGGACCATGATGTCTGTGGCCGATTTGTTGCCATACAAGTAGGAAGACGTTGTGCTCCTTTCTAACCGCATCTTCGCGGTGACAAACCAGGGGACTTATTTTGTATGGGACACATCCTACGATATACTCCCTCTCTCCCAGTTTAATTGCTTTGAATCTTTTCGTTTTATAAGTTTCAAATTCAAATTTAGAGCTCCCCATCACATGTTGAGATTACAATGTCTATTAAATCGTTGCGTGCATGTATCGTAAAGAAACAAATCTCGAGTTTGACACGAGTTCGTGCTGCGGGAGCACCACAAGCCCTGGCGCAGGAGTTACATTTCCCTCTCAGGGCCGTCGGGACTGAGCTTCAGCGCCTTACTACTGTTGGGGAACGTAGTAATTTCAAAAAAATTCCTACGCACACGCAAGATCATGGTGATGCATAGCAACGAGAGGGGAGAGTGTGATCTACGTACCCTTGTAGATCGACAACGGAAGCGTTTGGTTGATGTAGTCGTACGTCTCCACGGCCCGAATGATCAAGCACCGAAACTACGGCACCTCCGAGTTCTAGCACACGTTCAGCTCGATGACGATCCCCGGACTCCGATCCAGCAAAGTGTCAGGGAAGAGTTCCGTCAGCACGACAGCGTGGTGACGATCTTGATGTACTACCGTCGCAGGGCTTCGCCTAAGCACCGCTACAATTTTATCGAGGACTATGGTGGAGGGGGGCACCGCACACGGCTAAGAATATGATCACGCGGATCAACTTGTGTGTCTAGGGGTGCCCCCCTGCCCCCGTATATAAAGGATCAAGGGGAGGAGGCCGGCCGGCCCCTATAGGCGCGCCAGGAGGAGTCCTCCTCCTAGTAGGAGTAGGACTCCTACTAGGAGGGGGAAAGAAGTGGGGAGGGAGAGGGAAAGGGGGGGGGCGCCGCCCCCCTCTCCTAGTCCAATTCGGACCAGGGGGGGGAGGCGCGCAGCCCACCTTTGGCTGCCCCTCTCTCTCTCCACTAAGGCCCATATGGCCCATTACTTCTCCCGGGGGGGTTCCGGTAACCCTCCGGCTCTCCGGTTTTCTCCGAAATCACCCGGAACACTTCCGGTGTCCGAATATAGCCGTCCAATATATCAATCTTTATGTCTCGACCATTTCGAGACTCCTCGTCATGTCCCCGATCTCATCCGGGACTCCGAACTCCTTCGGTACATCAAGACTCATAAACTCATAATATAACTGTCATCGAAACCTTAAGCGTGCGGACCCTACGGGTTCGAGAACAATGTAGACATGACCGAGACACGTCTCTAGTCAATAACCAATAGCGGAACCTGGATGCTCATATTGGCTCCTACATATTCTACGAAGATCTTTATTGGTCAGACCGCATAACAACATACGTTGTTCCCTTTGTCATCGGTATGTTACTTGCCCGAGATTCGATCGTCGGTATCTTAATACCTAGTTCAATCTCGTTACCGGCAAGTCTCTTTACTCGTTCTGTAATACATCATCTCACAACTAACTCATTAGTTGCAATGCTTGCAAGGCTTATGTGATGTGCATTACCGAGAGGGCCCAGAGATACCTCTCCGACAATCGGAGTGACAAATCCTAATCTCGAAATACGCCAACCCAACATGTACCTTTGGAGACACCTGTAGAGCTCCTTTATAATCACCCAGTTATGTTGTGACGTTTGGTAGCACACAAAGTGTTCCTCCGGCAAACGGGAGTTGCATAATCTCATAGTCATAGGAACATGTATAAGTCATGAAGAAATCAATAGCAACATACTAAATGATCGGGTGCTAAGCTAATGGAATGGGTCATGTCAATCACATCATTCTCCTAATGATGTGATCCCGTTAATCAAATAACAACTCTTTGTTCATGGTTAGGAAACATAACCATCTTCGATTAACGAGCTAGTCAAGTAGAGGCATACTAGTGACACTCTGTTTGTCTATGTATTCACACATGTATTATGTTTCCGGTTAATACAATTCTAGCATGAATAATAAACATTTATCATGATATAAGGAAATAAATAATAACTTTATTATTGCCTCTAGGGCATATTTCCTTCAGTCTCCCACTTGCACTAGAGTCAATAATCTAGTTCACATCGCCATGTGATTCAACACTAAGAGTTCACATCACCATGTGATTAACACCCATAGTTCACATCGTCATGTGACCTATACCTAAAGGGTTTACTAGAGTCAATAATCTAGTTCACATCATTTATGTGATTAACACCCAAAGAGTACTAAGGTGTGATCATGTTTTGCTTGTGAGATAATTTTAGTCAACGGGTCTGTCACATACAGATCCGTAAGTATTTTGCGAATTCTATGTCTACAATGCTCTGCACGGAGCTACTCTAGCTAATTGCTCCCACATTCAATGTGCATCTAGATCGAGACTTAGAGTCATCCAGATCTGTGTCAAAACTTGCATCGACGTAACCTTTTACGACGAACCTTTTGTCACCTCCATAATCGAGAAATATTTCCTTATTCCACTAAGGACAATTTTGACCAATGTCCAGTGATCTACTCTTATATCACTATTGTACTCCCTTGCTTAACACAGTGTAGGGTATACAATAGATCTGGTACACATCATGGCATACTTTATAGAACCTATGGCTGAGGCATAGGGAATGACTTTCATTCTCTTTCTATCTTCTGCCGTGGTCGGGCTTTGAGTCTTACTCAATTTCATACCTTGTAACACAGCCAAGAACTCTTTCTTTGACTGTTCCATTTTTGAACTACTTCAAAATATTGTCAAGGTATGTACTCATTGAAAAAAAAACTTATCAAGCGTCTTGATCTATCTCTATAGATCTTGATGCTCAATATGTAAGCAGCTTCACCGAGGTCTTTCTTTGAAAAATTCCTTTCAAACACTCCTTTATGCTTTGCAGAATAATTCTACATTATTTCCGATCAACAATATGTCATTCACATATACTTATCAGAAATGTTGTAGTGCTCCCACTCACTTTATTGTAAATACAGGCTTCACCGTAAGTCTGTATAAAACTATATGCTTTGATCAACTTATCAAAGCGTATATTCCAACTCCGAGATGCTTGCACCAGTCCATAGATGGATCGCTGGAGCTTGCTTATTTTGTTAGCACCTTTAGGATTGACAAAACCTTCTGGTTGCATCATATACAACTCTTACTTTAAGAAATCCATTAAGGATTGCAGTTTTGTTATCCATTTGCCAGATTTCATAAAATGCGGCAATTGCTAACATGATTTGGACAGACTTTTAAGCATCGATACAAGTGAGAAAATCTCATCGTAGTCAACACCTTGAACTTTGTCGAAAACCTTTTGCGACAATTCTAGCTTTATAGATAGTAACACTACTATCAGCGTCCGTCTTCCTCTTGAAGATACATTTATTTTCTATGGCTTGCCGATCATCGGGCAAGTCAACCAAAATCCATACTTTGTTCTCATACATGGATCCCATCTCAGATTTCATGGCCTCAAGCCATTTTGCGGAATCTGGGCTCACCATCGCTTCTTCATAGTTCACAAGTTCGTCATGGTCTAGTAACATGACTTCCAGAACAAGATTACCGTACCACTCTGGTGCGGATCTCACTCTGGTTTACCTACGAGATTCGGTAGTAACTTGATCTGAAGTTACATGATCATCATCATTAGCTTCCTCACTAATTGGTGTAGTAGTCACAAGAACAGATTTCTGTGATGGACTACTTTCCAATAAGGGAGATGGTAAAATTACCTTATCAAGTTCTACTTTCCTCCCACTCACTTCTTTCGAGAGAAACTCCTTTTCTGGAAAGGATCCATTCTCAGCAACGAATAACTTGCCTTCGGATCTGTGATAGAAGGTGTTCCCAACTGTCTCCTTTGGGTATCCTATGAAGACACATTTCTCCGATTTGGGTTTGAGCTTATCAGGATGAAACTTTTTCATATAAGCATCGCAACCCCAAACTTTAAGAAACGACAACTTTGGTTTCTCGCCAAACCACAGTTCATAAGGCGTCGTCTCAACGGATTTTGATGGTGCCCTATTTAACGTGAATGCAGCTGTCTCTAATGCATGACCCCAAAATGATAGTGGTAAATCAGTAAGAAACATCATAGATTGCACTATAACCAATAAAGTACGGTTATGACGTTCGGACACACCATTATGCTGTGGTGTTCCAGGTGGCATGAGTTTGTGAAACTATTCCACATTGTTTTAATTGAAGACCAAACTCGTAACTCAAATATTTGTCTCCGCGATCAGATCGTAGAAACCTTATTTTTCTTGTTATGATGATTTTCCACTTCACTCTGAAATTCTTTGAACCTTTCAAATGTTTCAGACTTATGTTTCATCAAGTAGATATACCCATATCTGCTCAAATCATCTGTGAAGTTCAGAAAATAACGATACTTGCCGTGAGCCTTAACACTCATCGGACCGCATACATCAGTATGTATTATTTCCAATAAGTCAGTTGCTCGCTCCGGAGAACAGAGTCTTAGTCATCTTGCCCATGAGGCATGGTTCGCAAGCATCAAGTGATTCATAATCAAGTGATTCCAAAATCCCATCAGCATGGAGTTTCTTCATGCGCTTTACACCAATATGACCTAAACGGCAGTGCTACAAATAAGTTGCACTATCATTATTAACTTTGCATCTTTTGGTTTCAATATTATGATTATGTGTATCACTACGATCGAGATCCAACGAACTATTTTCATTGGGTGTGTAACCATATAAGGTTTTATTCATGTAAACAGAACAACAATTTATTCTCTTACTTAAATGAATAACCGTATTACAATAAACATGATCAAATCATATTCATGCTTAACGCAAACACCAAATAACACTTATTCAGGTTCAACACTAATCCCAAAAGTATAGGGAGTGTGCGATGATGATCATATCAATCTTGGAACCACTTCCAACACACATCGTCACTTCACCCTTAACTAGTCTCTGTTTATTCTACAACTCCCGTTTCGAGTTACTAATCTTAGCAACAGAACTAGTATCAAATACTGAGGGATTGCTATAAACCCTAGTAAAGTACACATCAATAACATGTATATCAAATATACTTATGTTCACTTTGCCATCCTTCTTATCTGCCAATCACTTGGGGTAGTTCCGCTTCCAGTGACTAGTCCCTTTGCAGTAGAAACACTTAGTCTCAGGCTTAGGACCAAACTTGGGCTTCTTCACTTGAGCAGCAACTTGCTTGCTATTCTTCTTGAAGTTCCCCTTCTTCCCTCTGCCCTTTTCTTGAAACTAGTGGTCTTGTCTACCATCAACACTTGATGTTTTTCTCGATTTCTACCTTCGTCAATTTCCGCATTACGAAGAGCTTGGGAATCGTTTCCGTTATCCCTTGCATATCATAGTTCATCACGAAGTTCTACTAACTTGGTGATGGTGACTAGAGAATTCTGTCAATCACTATCTTATCTGGAAGATTAACTCCCACTTGATTCAAGCGATTGTAGTACTCAGACAATCTGGGCACATGCTCACTAGTTAAGCGATTCTCCTCCATCTTTTAGCTATAGAACTAGTTGGAGACTTCATATCTCTCAACTTGGGTATTTGCTTGAAATATTAACTCCAACTCCTGGAACATCTCATATGCTCCATGAAGTTCAAAACATCTTTGAAGTCCCGATTCTAAGCCATTAAGCATGGTGCACTAAACTATCAAGTAGTCATCATATTGAGCTAGCCAAACGTTCATAACGTCTGCATCTGCTCCTGCAATAGGTCCGTCACCTAGCGGTGCATCAAGGACATAATTCTTCTGTGCAACAATGAGGATAAACCTCAGATCACATCCAATCCGCATCATTGCTACTAACATCTTTCAACACAATTTTCTCTAGGAACATATCAAAATAAACACAGGGAAGCAACAACGCGAGCTATTGATCTACAACATAATTTGCAAAATACTACCAGGACTAAGTTCATGATAAATTTAAGTTCAATTAATCATATTACTTAAGAACTCCCACTTACATAAACATCCCTCTAATCCTCTAAGTGATTACGTGATCCAAATCAACTAAACCATGTCCGATCATCACGTGAGATGGAGTAGTTTCATTGGTGAACATCGCTATGTTGATCATATCTGCTATATGATTCACGCTCGACCTTTCGGTCTCCGTGTTCTGAGGCCATATCTGTATATGCTTGGCTCGTCAAGTATAACCTGAGTATTCTGCGTGTGCAACTGTTTTGCACCCGTTGTATTTGAACGTAGAGCCTATCACACCCGATCATCACGTGGTGTCTCAGCACGAAGAACTTTCACAACGGTGCATACTCAGGGAGAACACTTCTTGATAATTAGTGAGAGATCATCTTATAATGCTACCATCAATCTAAGCAAGATAAGATGCATAAAAGATAAACATCACATGCAATCAATATAAGTGATATGATATGGCCATCATCATCTTGTGCTTGTGATCTCCATCCTCGAAGCACCGTCGTGATCACCATCATCACCGGCGCGACACCTTGATCTCCATCGTAGCATCGTTGTCGTCTCGCCAATCTCATGCTTCCACGACTATCGCTACCGCTTAGTGATAAAGTAAAGCATTACAGCGCGATTGCATTGCATACAATAAAGCGACAATCATATGGCTCCTGCCAGTTGCCGATAACTCGGTTACAAAACATGATCATCTCATACAATAAAATTTAGCATCATATCTTGACCATATCACATCACAACATGCCCTGCAAAAACAAGTTAGACGTCCTCTACTTTGTTGTTGCAAGTTTTACGTGGCTGCTACGGGCTTAAGCAAGAACCAATCTTACCTACGCATCAAAACCACAACGATAGTTTGTCAAGTTGGTGCTGTTTTAACCATCGCAAGGACCGGGCGTAGCCACACTCGGTTCAACTAAAGTTGGAGAAACTGTCACCCGCAAGCCACCTATGTGCAAAGCACGTCGGGAGAACCGGTCTCGCGTAAGCGTACGCGTAATGTCGGTCCGGGCCGCTTCGTCCAACAATACCGCCGAACCAAAGTATGACATGCTGGTAAGCAGTATGACTTATATCGCCCACAACTCACTTGTGTTCTACTCGTGCATATAACATCAACACATAAAACCTAGGCTCGGATGCCACTGTTGGGGAACGTAGTAATTTCAAAAAAATTCCTACGTACACGCAAGATCATGGTGATGCATAGCAACGAGAGGGGAGAGTGTGATCTACGTACCCTTGTAGATCGACAACGGAAGCGTTTGGTTGATGTAGTCGTACGTCTCCACGGCCCGACCGATCAAGCACCGAAACTACGGCACCTCCGAGTTCTAGCACACGTTCAGCTCGATGACGATCCCTGGACTCCGATCCAGCAAAGTGTCGGGGAAGAGTTCCGTCAGCACGACAACGTGGTGACGATCTTGATGTACTACCGTCGCAGGGCTTCGCCTAAGCACCGCTACAATTTTATCGAGGACTATGGTGGAGGGGGGCACCGCACACGGCTAAGAATATGATCACGCGGATCAACTTGTGTGTCTAGGGGTGCCCCCCTGCCCCCGTATATAAAGGAGCAAGGGGAGGAGGCTGGCCGGCCCCTATAGGCGCGCCAGGAGGAGTCCTCCTCCTAGTAGGAGTAGGACTCCTACTAGGAGGGGGAAAGAAGTGGGGAGGGAGAGGGAAAGGGGGGGCGCCGCCCCCCTCTCCTAGTCCAATTCGGACCAGGGGGGAGGAGGCGCGCAGCCCACCTCTGGCTGCCCCTCTCTCTCTCCACTAAGGCCCATATGGCCCATTACTTCTCCCGGGGGGTTCCGGTAACCCTCCGGCTCTCCGGTTTTCTCCGAAATCACCCGGAACACTTCCTGTGTCCGAATATAGCCGTCCAATATATCAATCTTTATGTCTCGACCATTTTGAGACTCCTCGTCATGTCCCCGATCTCATCCAGGACACCGAACTCCTTCGGTACATCAAAACTCATAAACTCATAATATAACTGTCATCGAAACCTTAAGCGTGCGGACCCTACGGGTTCGAGAACAATGTAGACATGATCGAGACACGTCTCTAGTCAATAACCAATAGCGGAACCTGGATGCTCATATTGGCTCCTACATATTCTACGAAGATCTTTATCGGTCAGACCGCATAACAACATACGTTGTTCCCTCTGTCATCGGTATGTTACTTGCCCGAGATTCGATCGTTGGTATCTTAATACCTAGTTCAATCTCGTTACCGGCAAGTCTCTTTACTCGTTCTGTAATACATCATCTCACAACTAACTCATTAGTTGCAATGCTTGCAAGGCTTATGTGATGCGCATTACCGAGAGGGCCCAGAGATACCTCTCCGACAATCGGAGTGACAAATCCTAATCTCGAAATACGCCAACCCAACATGTACCTTTGGAGACACCTGTAGAGCTCCTTTATAATCACCCAGTTACGTTGTGACGTTTGGTAGCACACAAAGTGTTCCTCCGGCAAACGAGAGTTGCATAATCTCATAGTCATAGGAACATGTATAAGTCATGAAGAAAGCAATAGCAACATACTAAACGATCGGGTGCTAAGCTAATGGAATGGGTCATGTCAATCACATCATTCTCCTAATGATGTGATCCCCTTAATCAAATAACAACTCTTTTGTTTATGGTTAGGAAACATAACCATCTTCGATTAACGAGCTAGTCAAGTAGAGGCATACTAGTGACACTCTGTTTGTCTATGTATTCACACATGTATTATGTTTCCGGTTAATACAATTCTAGCATGAATAATAAACATTTATCATGATATAAGGAAATAACTTTATTATTGCCTCTAGGGCATATTTCCTTCAACTATACCTACCTTTGAGTCAATAACATGTGGACCCGATAAGTGACTGGTCCACATGTAATGCTCCCGTAGGCAGAGGGGCAGTGGGGCCAAGAGGGGTGAGCCGCGGGTCGGGGGACGTGTGGTTTCATGGCTTCGAGCGGTGTCGTGGGAATCGCGGGTGGCTGTGGTAGAAACTTGATGCTCGCCGCATTTTAGGTGGCCCACATGTCATGCACACAAAGGCAGAGGGGTGGTGCGGCCGAGAGGGGTGAGACGCACGTCGGGGGGCGTGCTGCCGTGGGTTGGAGAGGCGTCGTGGGAATCGCGAGATGAAACGTGATGGTCGCCGTAGTTGAACTTCCATGGACAAGTTGTCGTGTCTACGGACACATGCACTGCATACCGATCACTGGAAGGAGTAGCAGGGAAAGCTATATATGCGGATAAATAGTTCCTTATAGTCAAGCGGACCCACACTACTACTCTGTTCCAAAGACATGCACACCATCGAAATAGTCCATCTATATCAATATACACCGAGAGGGAATAATTTTTTTTACAAGAGAGGAAATAGTTCATCCATCCATAATGCCCTCCTGCTGGTGCAGCCTTTTCTTCTTCTTCTTCTTCTTATTCTTCTTCTTCTTCTTCTTCTTCTTGTTCTCATTCTCTGTGGGAGACGGCTTCGCAACAAGCTCTTTGGACCTTGCAGCTATCTCGAAACTCACACGGGCATCGAGGGCAGCATATTTTATCCGCTCGTACGTCAAGGGATAATTCTCCCATCCAGACGACCTTAATGCCACCGTCTCGTCACCCTTCTGAAGATTTGTACCGAGCACAAAATTTGCTATGTCGAATAGGGATGGTGTCTGTTTATCACAAACTTATGCAGGAATTTTGATTCTGGTTTGTAGGTCAGCGATGCTATTCAAATCAAGGTTGTACGGCTCCAGCTTCTGTTTGTCCCCTTCGATGGCTGCCCCACAGAAGTATACGTCTTCCTGAGACAAGAAGTCATGAAGCTCACCTGGTATGGAGGGCGAGTGTATGATGTGGTACACCAAAACATCATCTTCGAGGCACGGCTGAAGGACGGTGGCGCGCTGGATCTTCCTAGGGGCACACTCCGTGTACTCTGCGTCGAGACTGATGACCTTCGTCTCTACCTTTTTGAGGGAGTTGGATACATTGTTGTGTTGGAGAACGTAGCAGAAATTCAAAATTTTCTACGCATCACCAAGATCAATCTATGGAGTAATCTAGCAACGAGGGGAAGGAGAGTGCATCTACATACCCTTGTAGATCGCTAAGCGGAAGCGTTCAAGTGAACGGGGTTGATGGAGTCGTACTCGCCGTGATCCAAATCACCGATGATCCTAGTGCCGAACGGACGGCACCTCCGCGTTCAACACACATGCAGCCCGGTGACGTCTCCCATGCCTTGATCCAGCAAGGAGAGAGGGAGAGGTTGGGGAAGACTCCGTACAGCAGCAGCGCGACGGCGTGGTGGTGGTGGAGGAGCGTGGTACTCCAGCAGGGCTTCGCCAAGCACCGCAAGAGACGAGGAGGGAGAGGGGTAGGGCTGCGCCAAGAAGGAGATGTTCTCGTGTGTATGGCAGCCCAAAACCCCACTATATACAGGGGAAAGGGAGGGGCTGCGCCCCCACCTAGGTTTCCACCCCTAGGGGGGCGGCCAAGGGGGGAGAGAGGGGGGCGCACCACTAGGTGGGCCTTAGGCCCATCTGAGCCTAGGGTTTCCCCCTTTTCCCTTCTCTCTTCGCCTTGGGCCCTGGTGGGGGGGCGCACCAGCCCACCTGGGGCTGGTCCCCTCTCACACTTGGCCCACGCAGCCCTCTGGGGCAGGTAGCCCCACCTGGTAGACCCCCGGGACCCTCCCGGTGGTCCCGGTACGTTACCGATAGCACCCGAAACTTTTCCGGTGACCAAAACAGGACTTCCCATATATAAATCTTTACCTCCGGACCATTCCGGAACTCCTCGTGATGTACGGGATCTCATCCGGATCTCCGAACAACATTCGGTAACCACGTATATCTATTCCCTATAACCCTAGCGTCATCGAACCTTAAGTGTGTAGACCCTACGGGTTCGGGAAACATGCAGACATGACCGAGACACCTCTCCGGCCAATAACCAACAGCGGGATTTGGATACCCATGTTGGCTCCCACATGTTCCACGATGATCTCATCAGATGAACCACGATGTCGAGGATTCAATCAGTCCCGTATTCAATTCCCTTTGTCTAGCGGTGTTGTACTTGCCCGAGATTCGATCGTCGGTATCCGATACCTTGTTCAATCTCGTTACCGGCAAGTCTCTTTACTCGTTCCGTAACACATCATCCCGTGATCAACTCCTTGGTCACATTGCGCATATGATGATGTCCTACCGAGTGGGCCCAGAGATACCTCTCCGTCACACGGAGTGACAAATCCCAGTCTCGATTCGTGCCAACCCAACAGACACTTTCGGAGATACCCGTAGTGTACCTTTATAGCCACCCAGTTACGTTGTGACGTTTGGCACACCCAAAGCATTCCTACGGTATCCGGGAGTTGCACAATCTCATGGTCTAAGGAAATGATACTTGACATTAGAAAAGCTTTAGCATACGAACTACACGATCTTTGTGCTAGGCTTAGGATTGGGTCTTGTCCATCACATGATTCTCCTAATGATGTGATCCCGTTATCAACGACATCCAATGTCCATGGTCAGGAAACCGTAACCATCTATTGATCAACGAGGTAGTCAACTAGAGGCTTACTAGGGACATGGTGTTGTCTATGTATCCACACATGTATCTGAGTTTCCTATCAATACAATTCTAGCATGGATAATAAACGATTATCATGAACAAGGAAATATGATAATAACTAATTTATTATTGCCTCTAGGGCATATTTCCAACATGTTGATCCACTGCCGAACAACCCTTGGGTGGACGATGACGGTGGCAACTATGCGCATCGAGCCTTCGACGAGGACATGTTGGATGCTAAAAACCTGCATCTCGATCTCTATCGCCATTTGGAATCGCTGGAACGGAGGGCTATGGTTTGGAGAATTAGGATTAGATGGCTAGTCTAACTGAAGTAGTAGATGATTATTTAAAGAGGTTAAAACAATGTGAACGCAGTGGGGTTTGGATGCAAATGAAGACGAAGGGGAGGTGAAGAAGCCGAGGAGAATCGGTTTCCGATGGAGAAGTAAATGGGAGAAGTGGCGTGCATGCAGTTGATTAGATGGCTAGGTAGACTAAACGAAAAGGCTATGCGGGTAGACTGATGAGTCGTACCTGTTCGTGTACGTGCCCATCCTTCCTGATAGGTGGGACCTATGCAAACAGATAAAAAAATGTGTCGTAGTTTTTTTTTGAGCGCCTGAGTGGGAGTCACAACATTCTCTGGTTAAGGAATACTCCCTCCGTTTAGGTGAGTATAAGTCACCTTATGAAAATCAGGTTTTCCCAAAACCTTTAGGCGTGGAGCATTAACTTCCTGCTCGATCCCCTCCCAGCCTCGTTAGCCAGCGTTCTCTTCCTCTGCTGCCGCGTTCTACCTTTCCATTTTTCCTCTTCTCAAGTGTGGAACAATCTGCATGCCGTCCTTGATGCACCAGAACGACCACTGCATGCATCACGGCAGAGCGTTGATTGAGCATGCACGAGAATTTGGTTCTGCTCGCAATATGGATGATACCTAAACGATGAAGTGAATAGGCATGCTAGCACGGGAGACCTATTTACGCTATACAATACTGGAGTACTCATGTACCTACTACTACTACTACTTCTACTACTACTACTACTACTACTACTACTACTACTACTACTACTACTACTACTAGTAGTAGTAGTAGTAGTAGTAGTAGTAGTACTAGTAGTAGTACAACTGTGGTACACTTGATGGTCAAAATACTATTCATCCGGTCCTCACAGTGAAGTGACAACACCCTGCGCCTGACACTAGTCCAGGCGGCGTGTTCGGGTTACCAAAGTCAGCCTCACCCTGTGCACAGTGCAGTCTGTCATCACCCTGTGCACAGTGCAGTCTATCACCGCCGCTGTACAGCACATTGGCGCCTCGCCTCGTCTCCCTCTCTGCTCCCATAGCACCACTCCATCTCCATCTACTTCTCCATCTCCATCTCATTGTGCCCTCGTGTACCGTCACCTCACTCGCCTCCCCCAGTACCACTATTCCCTCGCTAGCCGCTCCAGCACCGACATCCTTCTCCCCCGTAAATCAAGCCCCCTTCCAAACTCCATCATGGCCGAACGCGAACCGCGCAGCATCCATATGAGCCACGATTGGAGCAATCTCCCCAGTGACATCCTCGACCTCTGTTGTTCGTGTATGGATATGTTGAGTGCCCTGTGGCTGGCTGCATGCTCGAGGGACATGCACATGGCCATCATCGAAGCGAGGCCTAAGCTTTTCAAGACACCCTGCTTGCTGCTATCTGGTCTTGCGAGATTGGCTCACCATGATACGGAGGCGTGCATGATGCCCCTCGACTTCAATCCGATCTCCATTAGCCGAAACTTCTTTGCAGGTATATAGTGGGTCGCCGTACATCATTTCCCTCGACATCGATCCGATCACCATCGCCCGAAACTTCTTGGCAGGTATGTACTGGGTCGGCATGAACTCCCACTGGATGGCTGCCTTCAGAGAAGATGGTAAAAAGTTGGTGCTCGTGAACTTCCAGACCTCCCATGAGATTATCCTTCCTCCGTTGGATTATATAGAGTATTACCATCGCGGTCCAAGTCATCTAGATTACTACGTCAGTTGGACGGACCTTGTTTTGCAGAAGATTGTAATCTGCCAAGTGCCCACACGACATGCGAATTACGCAGACTTCAAGCTAATTGCCTTGTTCGACCGCGGACTCACCTATCTTTACGCCGGTGCCTTCTTTAGCTGGAGACAACTCAGCTCGCATTGGATCATCGTCAAAGCTGATACACACTTCTGTGATGCTATTGAACACAATGGCATCATCTACGCGATCGACAAAGCAGATGGCACCACGTATTGCTGGGACGGCGCGTGTAAGTTGTTTCCTCTCATGTTAATGATGACGCCATGACACTGTTTGAACTTTTTGTGATGATTGGCATATCTCTGTTTGAGCAGAATTTGAGTAGAACTATGGCAATGTATTAGAGACGCCGTAAATCAGCTATATTTGGAATGAGTTAATTCATGCGATTGTGACCATGTCATTACAGCCAATTTGTACCCTGAATAATCAAACGGTTAGGAATATATGGATATTATCCTTATTTTACAGTAATCTATATACTACTACTAAATATGAGTGTGTATCAATGGCCATGTTAGTTTCCTCATTTTCATGATGTAGAAACATGCACCACACTGTTGGTTTCATCTAACCATACATTAGGGAAGTAAATGTGCATATGGAGAACTCTATATTTGGAAGTAGTGAAATCCTGCAATGCTTACCATGTGTACATACCTATATTCGCCCTTCAGCAGTCAATGGCTAGAATATTATCCTCACAAAAAATTTCCCACAGAACACGAGTATATAACAATGCATGGTCTATTAGTTACCTTGAAGAATTTGTTTGTGAGGACAGAACATGATTACATAACATGCATGACATGGTAGTTTCCTATGAAGAATCGATTGCGAGATAACATGACTATAACCAAGCATGGCACTTCTATATTTTCGAACCCAGTATACATTTCCCTGTATTTTCCTCCCAGTTCCAACAGGGACATATCAATGCTGTTTCTTGCATTATCCTACTCATACTCTGAACAATGCTGATCTTACATTAACAATGCATGTCCTTTTTGATATGATGCAGTGTCCCTACAGTTACTACCCTTTGTAATCACACCACCTTTGCCAAAAACGGGGAAGCACGACTGGTTCCTCGCTCGATCAGACGACAGCAAAAGACTGATGATCATTCGGACACATGAGCCGGAAAAGTTATATTGCAAAAACCCCACTGTATACAAGCACCGTGTAATACGTGAGTATCCGGACAGTGGCTGTTACGTCTATGAGCAGGATACCAGCTTGTTGGGGCCTTTAGGATTTTTTTAGTTGGAGGCGGGTAAACAGCCTTGGTTCACACTCTCTATTTCTCAGACTCAATTATCCGATTAACCAGGAGATCACCGTTGGCAAGGACCATGATGGCAGAGAGGCTCTATTTGCTATGGAAAATTGGGTCTACACGACGAGCCCTAGGAGTTCGGGAGCAAACTCCCCTGATTGTCAACGATACAGCCTGCAGCCAAAAGAAGGTGAGAATGACAAAGGCATCCGGATTAACTTTGATCCTTGGATGTCTCAATTACAACAGGCAGTGATGTGGTTCGAGCCTTCAGGTTGATAGGTAATTGAGTTGTTGCATCGAAAGGGTGGAGTATTGGTGCCTCTGGATCACTGGTCGCTGAAGCGAGGCTGCAAATTATGATGGTGTTGGATCATCTCTTCGAATGACTTTGTTGTCTTTGCTGCTGGTTCTGGATGGGTAATTCTTTCTTTTGTTATGCATATTCCTTGTCATTTGGTCATCCTCGTCTATGTCACTCTTACTATGTAATAGTTGCTTCTGTTTAGAATGTCATTCTCATCTGGATCACAAGAGTCTGAGCGCTGCAGATGGGTGCATTTTGGTGGTGTAGCAAGACTTCTTATGAACTATCATGTCTTGTTGTTTATGTTAGTAGTAGTCACTAGTCAGGGTTTGAATGTTGTATATATCGTTGTTTCGAACTGTTTATTGTCTCGAACTACTGGTGGGCTAAATGAGGGCATCACCATTCTCCAGTGTTCAGAGTATATCTCCTTTTTTTCAAGTTATATAATTTGAGCTTAGTGTCTTTTCGATGATGTACACTTGTTTGGGCCAGTGAGGTGTCGTTGAATATGGGCCGAGTAGTAACGGAATACCAAACAGGTCAATTATGACTCTCAGGCCGGGCTCTCAAAAGATCCTAAAAAAAGGTCGGGCTCTCCAAAAAAGAATGAATAAGGACTCTTAGGCCGACATGTGGGCGCCACCGGTGTTTTCGTGCGCTTGCGTGCCGAGAGCATATTGGCGCGTGCTCGAAATTCATGCTACCTTTTCATCCGCAGTCTCCCGCCCCTCCCCCACCTCTGGAATCTCGATTCCTACTCCAGTTCCCCCAAATCCCCCTCCTGTACTCCCTGTACTCAAGCGCACTATCATGTCGCCGGTCAACATGGATCTCCGAGCCAGAGATCCTGAGGTCTGTCCTACCTTCGGTCGCTACATGCTGTCGCTCAACAGTGACATGGCAGCGCTTGACGACCAGTTTGCCGGCAAAGTGCTGATGGTAACCATCAACTGCGACTGGCCTCCCGTCTCACCGGATGACCTTGTCAAAGCTCTTGGCATTGCGCATGGCATCCAAATAAGTGACTTGCTCGTCGAAGTCTGTCCACCATGGCTGATTTCTTCGTCAGGTTCCAGACAACTTTTGACTGCAGTCGTATGTTCGAATCTTCCCGGCGTTTGTTCTGCGATGGCGCGCTGGTGAGCTTTGATCGGTGGCACCCAGGATGGGGCTCGGTGCCCTCTGAGCTTGAGTTTTTAACAAAGCTTACCTTCCACGGCATGCCTCGACGTGCTTGGAACAGCGAGTCCATGAACGAGCTTATCAACGACCTTGGAGGTGAGCTCGTAAGTATGTTTGTTCCTCCAGACAGCTAGGCTCTGATGGTTATGGCATGGATGAAGAAGCCATCCACCATACCGAAGGTGATTGGTGTTGAGATACCGGTGCAGGAACCGGGGTTGTACTATTCGTCGCCACCAAGGCCGTCGCGGACCACGTTAGGGATGTACATGTATCGAGTGTTCGTGCATGTCGAAGAAGTGGACAATCCATCAATCGAAGTCCTGCCGCCGCCGCTGGTGCCAGGGTCCGTCAACGACGTCCATTACAGGAGTCAACGTCAGACTTTCCCCGTGTTGCTCGGAACGATGGATGGCACAGGGCCTACTCCATCGCGCGGCGGAAGCCACTGCTTCTTTGGGAGAAGAGGCAGGGCTGGCTGCTTGGATGTGCTCTAATTTGAGGTAACAACTGAATCTTGTCAGATACTAGTTAAATCCGAGCTATGGGTGTGAAGCACTGATATGCCGGTACATTTGATTGTGACCTATTCTAATTTTGTACCTAAACTTTTTTTAGAAAGGGTTGTACGTCAACTTAATGTGCTAGGAGAACTTATTGTGTTGTCTGTCTGTTTTCTTTGCACAACATTCAAGATATTTCCCCGTCATTGATAAAGACGATAAACCGTTATGTACGACTTCGTTGGTTTCAACATAGCCCTTCCCGTAGCGATCCACTGCTTCCATCCTGATTGTGCCGCCTACGTGAAATTTGTATATGCAAGTTCAGTGTGATATGATGTTCTATATGATTGTGTCAACTATATAAGTTTTTACTGAGCATCAGCAATGCATATGGCTGAAATATGTATTTACGAGCATCAGCCGATGGGTCTCTCTCTCTATCTCTCTCTATCTCTCTCACACACACACACACGCGCGCGCGCATGCACACGCACAAGTGGGACCCGTTGAATTATTTATTTGCTCGTGACAGCTTTTAATTAGGTTCCACTGTAATCTAACTTTTTTCTTAAGTTATTAATTGAGCTCAGTGACTTCAAAAAGTTGTACAGAAGCCTTGTTTGGGCCTTTCCGGCGTCGCTGAATGTGGGCTGAGTAACCATGTTAGGTTGTATTGTACTACACAGGCCTTTTTCGCTATTTTTTTAAATAATATATTTTTTTATTAATTTTCATAAATATTACGCTAGGTAAATTTTTTTTGAAAATAATACACCGTCGGCCGGCTGCAGGCCGACTGGGCCTAGTCGGCCTACAGCTGGCCGACTGGCCCCTGTCGGCCCACTGTGGGCCGGCTGGAGCTAATTGGCTCACTGTGGGCTAATTGTTTTTGCAAAAGTGCTAATCATGTATTTAAAAAATATGTGTATTGTGACCTCCTCCGCTCGCTGTGGGACCACTGTTGACTAAAAATATGTTTTAAAAAGTGTTAATCATGTATTTAAAAATTGTTAAATGTGTGTATAAAAAATGTTCCTTACCTATACAAAAAAATTAAATGTGTGTATAAAATATAGCTTTTTTCAACATCAGCAATGCAACTGGGCCGACAGTTGTACACAATATCCGGGTCAACTTGTTATTCTCCGCCCCGCTGGGCTGCAAACTTTCCTAGGAGGTATGCATTAGGCTTAACAAGAAAATGGAATTTAAGAAATAATAAATGGGATGTAATTATAATAACTGGACAGTTACTATGCACCAAACACGTAATTAGTTTGAAAAATATATTATTTTTGGAATTTGAAATTTTTAATTTCATTACTTGTTGCGCGTGCAATATTTCGTTGGATTTTAATGTAATACAACTTTATTTTGAAATTATATTTAACCTGACTAGAAATTTCGGATAAAAATATTTCAGATCCCATCAAAATGTGGGAATTTTTTTTGAATTCTGTTTTGAGCGGTTGTTTGAAATTATTAATCGTTGTCCTAGCTAGAAGTTGGGTTGTACTTTTAACAAACTGTAAATGGGTTGTTGTAAATTCTATTAGAATTAAAAAATGGGATGTACATTCTTACTAATCGCAAATGGGCTATATGTTCTCTGCCAAATCTGAGCTGTGGGCCTACTAAGTTGACGCGTACCAAGGGCTTTGTCAACTTAGTCAATATAAACGATTCTAGCTGCAGTGATCATACAATGTCCATCCAACGGCCGTAGTGCTTCTCCAACCTCTGGTCTTCTTGCTCCAGCCGCCCAAAGCAGCGCCGGTCGTGTCGCGTGCTCCTGCCTCCCGTGGCCGGCTGTGATGCCGCGGAGGCCTCACCGCCCCGTACTACTCCCACCGCTGGCCAGGCCATCCCTCTACTCACCCACCCCATGTTATTCTGCGGCGACGGCAGCCTCACACCGCAGCCGAACCAGTGAACCCTCGTACTCCTCTCCGCGCGGGCTTCCACTACTGTGTCTTCCCCGGCTCCGCGTCGTCCCCTTCCTAGGCCTCGCCGTCGTCCAGACCACCGCCCTGGTGCTCTCGACGCGGCGTGGTCAACGTGGTCAACGACCGACTTCCATCTGAAGAGTACTGTACGTGGAGAGGCTGACAGCTGGGTCCACGGCAGCCGCAAGGAAGTGCCTCCTTATTACACGCAAAATAATTATTCCTCCACCTGACAGCGGGGACCCACCGGACGGGCCACCGTATTTCATGAAAAAAATGATTCGCCCCCTGACTGCTGGGACCCACGAGCTACATCTTCACATGCAAGGGAGTGCATCCGAAAAAAACGATTCGCCCCCCTGACTGCTGGGACCCACCAGCCCCCCAACTGCTGGGACCCACCAGCTACACCTTCGCACGCAAGGAAGTGCGTCCGGGCAAAAAAAACAAAAAACAAAACGATTCGCCCCATGACTATTGGGACCACCAGCTACATCTTCGCAGGCAAGGAAGTGCCTGACAGTCGGGACCCACCTGGTCGAAGCGTACGTAGCGTTGTCATCCTGGTCGCGAATGTGTACGTACATACTGGTCGATGTAGAGGCGCGCACGTAGCATGTACACGTACGTACAGCGGCCAGGGTGCAAGAAAGAACATACGGCCACGTATGTGTACATACGGGCGGGGTCTCGAACGCCTACTCGCGCATACGTACGGCCAGGGCTCGTGTACATGGCTGGGTCGAAACGGAGAAACAGCGTCGTCGTCGTGTTCATGGGGGAGGCAATGGAATGCTTCGTGTTCATGGGGAGGCAACGGAATGTGTCGTGTTCATGGGGAGGCAACGGAATGTGTCGTGTTCATCGAGAGGGCTTGGACGGAACAGGCGATGGAAACGAGGCCTGGCGTACCGCAGAACGGAGGAAACGGCCTTGTGTTAGACCGGCCACGTTCGAAACGGGATCCTGTTCATCGGGAGGGGTCTGGCGTACCGCAAAACGGAGGAAACGGACCTCCTACGGTCGAAACGGGGGTCCTGTTGATCGGGAGGGGTGTGGCGTACCGCAAAACGGACGAAACGGACTTGTGTTGGAGCGCTACAGTCGAAACGGGGTTCCTGTTCATCGGGAGGGGTGTGGCGTACCGCAAAACGGGACTCCATGGGATACTGTTCATCTCCACCGTCGACCTCCTCCAGCCTCCACGGGCTCCTGTTCATCCAGCCTCCACCGCGCGCTACTCCACCGGCTACTGTTCAACCACCCCTCCACTATCTACTGTTCATCCAGCCCTCCACACCACGGGGTCCTGTTCAACCACCCCTCCACGGGCACCCCTCCACCATCTATTGTTCATCCAGCCCTCCGCACCACGGGGTCCTATTCAACCACCCCTCCACTGTCTACTGTTCATCCAGCCCTCCACACCACGGGGTCCTGTTCATCCACCCCTCCACGGGCACCCCTCCACCATCTACTGTTCATCCAGCCCTCCACCACACCACGGGGTCCTGTTCATCCAGAGGCAACGCCACCGCTAACTGTTCATCCAACCCCCCCCCTCCCGCAATGCTCACTGTTCATCCCATCGATCGGCTTCAGTTAGCAGCAGTAGCTAAGGAATCGCTCGATCGGGTTCAGTTAACAGCCATCGATCGATCGCTCGGGTTCAGTAACGCGTAGCCTGCAATGCAATCGCTCGAGTTCAGTTAGAGCCCAACGCCTCGCTCAGATTCAGTTAGAGCCAACGCCTCGCACACACGCGCGTACGTGTACGAGAGAAACGCGCATTGCTCGGCCCCCGACCTCCCACCGTAACCGGGAACTCCCTGAAATTTTCCTCCCCCTCGCTTCTACCACGGTTTTTTCCGTCATGGACGGCCCAAAGAATGTCATGCAGCTGCGTCTCCGGCCCGCCCAGGACGAAAAGCCCATTTTATGTCATGATTTTTTGTCATAGAAGTAGGAGCCCACCACATCTATGATGATACCGGGTTTTGTCACAATTATCGTCATAGAAGTGTCATGTGTATGATAGAAAAAAAATTCGTTCGGCCCAAAATGTCACGGATGTGTCTTTTTTTGTAGTGTCTCTTATATGCATGATTGCTTATAGCCTCGTATTTCTTCTCCAATATTTGGGTTTTGTTTGGACAACTTGATCTATTTATCTTGCAATGGGAAGAGATGCTTGTCGGTGTCAAAACCGGCCGATCTCGGGTAGGGGGTCCTGAACTGTGCGTCTAAGGATCGAAGGATACATGAGACAGGGGGTGACACGATGTTTACCCAGGTTCGGGCCCTCTTAATGGAGGTAAAACCCTATGTCCCGCTTGATTGTATTTGATGAGTATAGGGGTTACAAGAGTCGATCTGCCTCGAGATCGTAATGGCTAAACACTAGATGTCTAGCCTATGTGATTTGTGATAGCCTCTATGGACTAAACCCTCTGGTTTATATAGACACCGGAGGGGCCTGGGGTTGTACAGAGTCGGTTTACAAAGAAAGGAAACTACACATCCAGACGTCAGGCTTGCCATCCACGGAAAGGAGAGCCCCATCCAGACACGGGGGAAAGCCTTCTATCTTGTATCCTCACGGCCCATCAGTCCGGCCCATGCTACACAGCCCGGACACCCGAGAACCCCATAATCCATGACTCCCTCAGTAGCCCCCGAACTTGCCTTCAATGACGACGTAGTCTTCGGCTCATGTCTTCGGCTTTGCAAAGCGGGTTCTTCATTATAATTCGTACTGTCGATAAGCCGGTGATAGCCTTCAATGTTTTTTACCATTCCCCCTGATGGCACTTCGATTTTTGTGCTTAAGATGAATACGAACGGTCCATGTCTTTTTTCAAATGAACCCTTCACCACGCTCGGGCGGCGCTTATATAAAGGGATATGGATCTCCCAAGGCTATCTCGCACCGTGTAGAAGGAAAAAATCGGCCAAGTCTAGCCACAAAACAAAAGCCCTCGTCATGGCCAGCGCCCCAGGCTCCTCTTCACGTCCCCACAGCCCTCAAGAGGGTGATTGGCAGAGTTGCTCCGTGCCTCATCTTCAACTAAGCCGGCTCCAAACACAGGGCTACCTCCTCCTCGTAGATCTAGTTCCCGTTCGAGCAAGATTATATTCAATCGGCAACGACGTGATAGCTGAGAATTTTCCCAACCCCAGTAAGGAGGAGAGGGTGTGCTTAGTCCCATTTCTATTACGGGGCCTGGGATTTCCAATCCATCCCTTCCTCCGGGGGTTATTGGAATTTTACGGCATCCAACTGCGTAACCTCATCCCAGGCTCGATTCTGCACATCTCAGGCTTTGTTGCCCTCTGCGAGTTATTCCTAGGCATCGAGGCCCATTTCGGATTATGAAGGAAATTCTTCTCCCTCATTCCCCGCCACAAAGGGGGTTCCATATTTGAAGTGGGTGGCGCCGAAGTATGGCGCATTGCTGGATCCGGATACCCCGTAGGAACTCCTAAAGAAGCGTACCCACAGTGGTCTTTGGAATGGTTCTATATGGATGATGTTCCGCTGACGGATCCAGTCAGGCGCGGTCTCCCTGAATTCTCCGGCGCCCCCCTAAAGAAGCGCCTCAACTGGCATCCCCGAAGTCCCAAAGAAGAGGACAATGCGGAGGTACAGAGGTTGGTCGGCATGGTCAAGCTGCTAGCCCACTCCGAACTCTCAATAGTTGAGGTTATGGCGATCGCAATAAAGAGGTGTGTGCGGCCTCTTCAATCCAGAGTAACTCCTTTATGGTGTTACAACGGAGAAGACGACGCGTCCCGTTACAGACGACAGGGTCCGGATACTCCAGCCGAACTGGCCTCCATTTTGGCCGATCTATACAAGGGCGAAAAAGAAGATTTTCTCCACCTAAACTCACGGGAGGCCTATTCCATGTACACCCCTATTGAATGGGTAAGATCTCGATTCGGCTGTGTTTACTTTACTGCATGACAAACACTAATCGAATGTACTTTTTTGTTGCCACCACCTAGTCATGGAGGAGGATGATCGAGGACGTCCACTGTCCTGCTCCTCAGCCGGGGGATCATAATCGCGACAAAGATCTTGGCTTTTGCTAGGATTCGGATATATATAGAGAGAATTTGATGATGGGGTATTTTATCAGGCGAGCCTTGACGGTCCGGAAGTGGCCATCATCGTCGACTACCCTCGCCTTTACCCATTCTGCATTGTGAGTATCCAGAGGCTTCTTAAGAAGAGGTCCCCATCTGTACCCTTATCCATTGTACTGATCTGGATCTTTAATAGGATCGGCACTCCCAGGACAGTGTCTCCTCGAGGGCGGCCCCCACACAAGGTTATCATTCAAAATGAAAACGACCGGGAGAACCATGGAGACTTCACAGTCTTCCAAGAGGTATGTGTACTTAATGCATGCCTAGGCATGAGTCCGGATTGTTAAGAGTCTCCCCCTTTTATTTTTAGGAGGAGTACGCGACAAACAGTGGGAAAATGCCCACTAATCCGGTGCCGAACTCACCGATTAGGACGCAAGCAAATGCTGCGCCCGTTTCGCCTCCTCAAGAGGATTCACATGACGTGTTGGTCACAAATTCCGAAGTGGAGAGGGTGATGAATCACCGTCGCTTGAAGGAAGCTATGCGTGCTCCGGCCTTGTCTGAACAAGAATTCACTGCACTGAGTTCGACAGATGCTTATATCCGAGCCGCTCGAGACGGCCTTGCTAGAGTTATACAGCTATTCTTAATGAAAATATAGGTAAAGTTTGACACAATTTTGCATGGTCGTATACCAGTAGCCCCCGAGACTTGAAGCAGTTGGCCCAACTGATTTAAGGGTCGTTATATCATCAGGTACTCACAAAGAAGAATAACACATTGTCCAAGGAGCTTGAAGAATATCGGACCAAGCTGACTGTTATCACCACCGAACTGGAAAATTTGAAGAATTCCAAAAAGGCAACTGATGGTAAGCACAACAGTGTCCGGAAAATACGATTCTGCGCCAACAATGAGTTTTAAATATGCATTGTTCTATTTTTAGCGGCAGGATCGACAGAGCAGTTGGAGGAGAGGCTAGGGGCTGCTCAGGCGGACAAACAACATGCCGAAGGGCAAGAAACCATTGGTCAAGTTACAGGATGAGAAGAACAAATTACAGGATGCAAACATCAAGCAAACCGAAGAGCTAAAGGACGTACGAGCTCAACCGTCGGATGCCTTGAAGGAGAACAAAAAACTGAGAGGCGGCATATTCAGTATGTCCTTTATCCTGACTTCCATACGATCCCCTCATGGAAAGTTTTATGAAATTGTTCCTGTAGGTTTGCTAACCGGGCGGCCCGAGGGAGAAGCGTCCGGATTTCAAGGTGACTTGCTGCAAGAGCTATCCCAAGTGCATGAGCGAGCTCGGAAAGCCATGACGAACATGGCTAAGGCTTTGTGGCCATCCGATGCTCCTCCAAAAATTATGGGGGAGCTCGTGAATTTATTCAAGGGAGCTCGATGCCGCTTTGAACTATGGAAAGGATCAGCATGTCGAGAAGGTGCACGAGAAGCCCGGGCCATGGTGAAAACGCGGTATACCGGACTTCATCCGAATCATATGGCTCGGGTCGGACCTCGAGGACCATACGGACAAGAAATTCCGGTTAGCTTGGTGTACGACCAAGTACAGACGGCCACCAAATTTTCCCAACAGGACTGTAAACTAGACAGCCTTATAGATGGTATAGATAAAGAGTAGGTGTTTGATTCCATGTAGCAATGCACTTTATCACCAAACTTATCTCCGGCCGAACTTGAAAAAATTGTCATGGAAGACCTTCCGCTTCAACCTCCGAAACCCAAGGGTTGGAGTGTTTCTGAATACTATACCTATGATAAACACCAAGTATGTTCGGAAACCAGGCAATCCGGTCATGGTGCTTGAACAGACAAACTGTATTCGGGGAGTTATGTTATATTACTTTTTAACGTAAGAAACATCTTCCAGAGAGAATAGTTCCGTTAAGGGTTCCTCTCCCTGGGTCATCATGCGTTATTTATGCATGCCTAAGCTGTGATGCTAAAAAATCACAAGAAGTTTTATATTGCAACGGAGGCAGTTCGTTGTTTTGTCCGCCGGCCAATTATTCTCTGAAGAATGCTAGCTTTCGGCTTCACCCGTCTGAGGTACATGTCTGGATGACCCGGTTGTAACAATCGCAGAGGTGCTCCCTTTATGCCCTAGCCGAACAAGCGGGAACGTAGGGCATAAGCACAGGAGCCAGGCAACCTAGCTTGGCAAAAACTTAAGTCATAGAGGTGCATATAATGGCGAAGAAGGGACGCATGTGAGCAGACGACACACACACACACACACACACACACATATATATATGGTGAGCCCTATGCTCAAAATAATAATAAGCTTCTATTCAGAGAAGCCCCCAGTTATGGTGGGGTGTGTACATTTAAGGATGTATACCCTGCAAGTGTGCGGCTTACCCGAATAGATGTTAGGAATCGTATAAAAACGAAGAAAAAAAGGAGAAATTGAAAAGGAGAAAAAGGAACGAACAAAGGTATATGTCTGGATTTAGGCGTAGAATCGTCGGAGCCGAGCAACGTTCTATGGGTTCGGCTCTAAGCGATTATCCGATGCATTGCGAAGGCGATAGGCTTCTCCAGTGAGAATTTCATCTATAATGAAGGGACCCTCCCATTTGGGTTTGAGCTTGTCCTTTTTCTTCTCTGGTAGGCGTAGAACGAGCTCGCCGACATTATAAGTCTTTGCCCGCACTTCTCTGCTTTGATATCTCCGAGCCTGTTGTTGATGGAATGCGGAACGGGCCTTCGCAACATCACGCTCCTCCTCCAGTCCATCTAGATTGTCCTGTCGGTCGAGCTCGGCTTCTCTCTCTTCATACACGCGCACTCGAGGTGAGTCATGAATATTGTCTCAAGGCAAGACAGCCTCTGCGTCGTACACCACAAAGAAGGGTGTGTATCCGGTCATGCGATTGGGCGTGGTCCGCAGCCCCCAGAGTAAGGAATCGAGTTCCTCAACCCAGTGCTTATCTGATTCCCGTAAGGAGCGCACTAGTATGGGTTTGATGCCGCTCATTATCAGGCCATTAGCCCATTCGACCTGACTGTTTGTTTGATGGTGATAAACGGAGGCGTAGTGAAGCTTAATGCCCAGATTAGCACACCAAGTTTTCACCTCGTCGGTTGTAAAGTTAGAACCGTTGTCAGTAATGATGTTGTGCGGGATGCCATAACGGTGTACAACACCGGATATAAAATCGATCACTGGTCCGGCTTCCCGTTTTTACCAGTTTGGCCTCTATCCACTTGGTGAATTTATCCACCATAACCAGCAGATACTTTTTCTTATGGCTTCCCCTTTGAGGGGTCTGACCATGTCTAGCCCCCAGACCGCGAAAGACCAGGTAATGGGGATTGTTCTGAGGGTAGTGGCCGGCAAATGGCTTTGATTGGCAAAAAGCTGGCATCCGACACAGCGTTGTACGAGGGCCAGTGCGTCCGCTCGGGCCGTGGGCCAGAAGAAGCCTGTACGAAAGGCTTTACTTACTAGGGCCCGGGCTGCGGCGCGATGGCCACCGAGGCCAACATGTATTTCGGCCAAGAGATGTCGCCCCTCCTCTTCGGAGATACATCTTTGAAGGACTCCGGTGGTACTTTTCTTGTAGAGCTCTCCCTTGTGGACTTTATAGGCTTTAGAGCGTCGAACTATGCGACGGGCCTCATTCTGATCATTAGGGAGCTCCTGCCTATTAAGATAGGCCAAGAAGGGCTCGGTCCATGGAGAAATTACCGCCATGATTACATGAGCGGAGGGTGTTGGCTCAGTGCTCGAGCCCCTGATGATATCCGAGTCATGTTTGGCGTCCAGGGGTATGATCGGCGCCGGACTGTTATTTCTGCTCTCGTCCTGCCATACCACGGATGGTTTGAAAAGCCTTTCCAAAAACTTGTTAGGCGGGACAGCGTCGCGTTTAGTGCCCAGACAAGCAAGGATGTCAGCTTCCTGATTACTATCTCGAGCCACATGATGAAACTCGAGCCCTTCAAATCGAGCGGATATCCTGAGTATGGCATTGCGGTAGGCCGCCATCTTTGGATCCTTTGCGTCGAATTCTCCATTTATTTGGGATATCGCGAGGTTCGAATCCCCACGCACTTCGAGGCATTGTATGCCCATAGAAACAGACATCCAGAGTCCATGCAGGAGCGCTTCATATTCAGCTGCATTATTGGAATCCGTATACATGATTTGTAATACATAACGGACTATGTCCCCTATAGGGGATATTAGGATGACCCCAGCCCCCAGCCCGACTAGAATTTTGGAGCCGTCAAAGTACATCACCCAGTTGGAGTATGTGTTGTACTCTTTAGGGAGTTCGGCTTCTTTCCATTCGGCGATAAAGTCAGCCAACACCTGAGATTTATTAGCTTGGCGTGGCTTGTATATTATTTCGAATGGTAAGAGCTCTATGGCCCATTTGGCAATGCTGCTGGTGGCGTCTCGGTTGTTTATGATGTCATTGAGTGGTACTTCAGAGGCCACCGTGATCGAGCGCTCTTGAAAGTAGTGTTGTAGCTTTCGAGATGCCATGAAGACCGCATACGCTATCTTTTCATAGTGCGGGTATCGGGATTTGCATGGTGTAAGGACCTCCGATATGTAGTATACTAGTTTTTGGAGTGGGCATTTGTGTCCCTCTTCCTCTCGTTCGACAACGAGCATAGTGCTCACTACTTGGTGAGTTGCTAAAACGTACAGAAGCATGGGTTCGCTGGCGTTTGGTGCGGCCAAAATTGGGTTGTTTGCTAGCAAAGTTTTTATTTCTTCCAACCCGGTCGCCGCGTTCGTCCACTCGAAGTGATCGATACTTCGGAGCAGGCGATAAAGTGGTAGTGCCTTTTCTCCCAGTCTGGAGATAAAGCGGCTCAGGGCTGCCACACACCCAGCTAGTTTTTGGACCTGCTTTAGGTCTGTTGGTGCCGCCAATTGTGACAAGGCTTGAATTTTGGTCAGATTTGCTTCGATTCCTCTATTGGAAACAATAAACCCGAGCAGTTTTTCGACTGGGACGCCGAAAACACATTTTTCTGGATTGAGCCGTATGTCATATGTTCGGAGGTTGTCGAATGTGAGGCGCAAGTCGTCCACCAATGATTCGACATGTTTGGTTTTGATGACTACATCACCTACACATGCCTCCACCGTCTTGCCAATTTTTTTTCCAGGCATGTTTGGATCGTGCGCTGGTAGGTGGCGCCGGCGTTTTTGAGCCCGGAAGGCATAGTGTTAAAGCAAAAAGGCCCATATGGAGTGATGAATGCCGTCGCGGCCTGGTCGGATTCCTTCATCTTAATTTTATGGTATCCGGAGTATGCGTCAAGGAAGCACAGTGAGTCGTGCCCTGCGGTTTCATCAATGATTTGGTCAATGCGGGGCAGTGGGAAGGGGTCCTTAGGGCAAGCCTTGTTTAGGTCTTTGAAATCGACACAGAGGCACCAAGACTTATCCTTCTTTGGCACCATGACCAGGTTTGCTAGCCAGTCCGGGTGTTTGATCTCTCTAATGAATCTGGCTTCAAGTAGTTTGGCTAGCTCTTCCCCCATGGCTTGTCGCTTGGGTTCGGAAAAGCGCCACAACGTTTGCTTGACTGGTTTAAATCTCTTAATTGTATTGAGGCTGTGTTCGGCTAGTCTGCGTGGGATTCCTGGCATATCCGAAGGATGCCAGGCAAAGATATCCCAATTTTTGCGCAAAAAAGCTCTTAAGGCGGCGTCAATCGTTGGATCCAGCTGCGCTCCAATGGCTGCAGTTTTGTTAGGATCCATTGGGTGCACTTGAAATTTGACTATTTCGTCTGCTGGTTTAAAGGAAGTGGATTTGGGCCTCTTGTCGAGGATTACATCGTCCTTGTCCACTGTAGAGCGCAGAGTAGTCAGTTCCTCGGCCGCCAGGGTCTCGGATAGCGCCTCCAGGGCTAGTGATGCAGTTTTATTTTCAGCGTGGAGTGATATATCCGGATCACTGGTAATAGTGATAACTTTGTTGGGCCCTGGCATTTTGAGCTTCATGTACCCGTAATGGGCTATGGCTTGAAAGTGGATGAATGCTTCTCGCCCTAACAGGGCATGATATCCACTGTGGAAAGGTGCTACATGGAAGAGCAACTCTTCATACCTATAGTTTTCCAGCGTGCCGAATACGACGTCGAGTTTGATCCTCCCCGAGCTTATTGCTTCTTGACTGGGGATGATTCCTCGGAAAGTGGTGCCGCTTTGCTCAATGCGACTTTTGTCCACCTGCATTTTTTGGAGTGTGTCTTCGTAGATGAGGTTTAATCCGCTGCCACCGTCCATGAGTACTTTTGTGAGCCGAAAGCCATCTACTATTGGATTTAAGACCAAAGCGGCTGGTGCTCGGACTGATCTGGCCCTTGGCTCGTCGTCGGCAGTGAAGGTTATCGCCATGTCATTCCAAGGATTTACTGCCGCTACCTGGTTGACTTCGGCAAGGTTGCGCAGTGCCCTCTTGCGCCGGTTGTTGGAAGAAAAGGTCTCGAAGACCGTAAAAACATTGAGATCGGCGTTTTCCGAAGAGTGCCTCTCTTGAGGAATGCTGGTGAGGATGGCCTCACTGCTCTTAGCCACCTACCGGAGTACCCAACATGCCCGAATGCTATGTGTTGGTTCGGTATTCGCCGTTGTGTGTATCTTGCAAGGTTTATCGAGCAGGTCGTCGAGGATAGTTCTGTGTCCCGTAAAGGGCTTCGCTTTTTTGTCCATGGGATGATGATCGAGTACCCCATAGGGGTGCATCCTTTTTGTCCGTCCGGTGAGCTGCTTGAAGGCTGGAGGATCCCATCGAGCTGTTTGTGCCTTCTAGGTGCTTTCCATTGCACTAAACTTCTGGATGATGTGTGCCAGATCTAAGAAGTGCGGTATGCGGCGGCGATTGAGAGCGTTAAGGATTCCCTCGTCCATGCAATTGCGATGAAATATTGAATTTGTGTCGTCGTCACGGCAGTCCTTGATCATGTCTTTAACAAGGAGGAACCTGGCCCAAAAGTGGTGGACTGTTTCCTCAGGTTGCTGCTGCACGTACATTAGGTCGCATACATCTGGAGGACCTGAGTTGTTTGGGGAATATTGTATGTGGTGGGTGGGCGGGCTGAAATCCGAATCCTGACCCGTTGTTGTATCCAAAATTTGAAGAATCTCTGAAGTCACCGGTCCAAGGTCCGGAGCATCCTGGCGGTCTTCGGGCTCAACGCCCGGTTCTATGTTCGGAGGACATGAGGTCTCTTCCCGAAGATGGGTATCCGGCTCGTGCGGAAATCTGAACATAGTTTGTTCTCAACTTGGGGGAGAAGTATCATCGGCCTGTTCTTCCAATCCGACCATAGTCTGTTGCTACTCCCAGGCCGGCGATGCGATCAAGTAGTTCGTTTAAAGACGAAATATCTATTGGATCCATCTTTTCGGGGTGTTCGAGGCCGACATGAAGACGATGTTTAGCGATTTCGAGGGACGCCCTTGGCTTAAAGGCCGTATGGGCGCCCATGGTGAAACCGCCGAGGTGGAGGAGTTGTCCCGGAGCTAGGGTTTCTCCTGAGGTGATGTTGTCATTAATGACGAGGCGAGCCATCAATCCCACCGTCGATGGCACAGTGGAACTCTCAATGAAAGTACCAATGTCGGTGTCAAAACCAGCCGATCTCGGGTAGGGGGTCCCGAACTGTGCGTCTAAGGATCGAAGGATATAGTAGACAGGGGTGACACGATGTTTACCCAGGTTCGGGCCCTCTTAATGGAGGTAAAACCCTACATCCTGCTTGATTGTATTTGATGAGTATAGGGGTTACAAGAGTCGATCTACCTCGAGATCGTAATGACTAAACCCTAGATGTCTATCCTATGTGATTTGTGATAGCCTCTACAGAATAAACCCTCCAGTTTATATAGACACCGGAGGGGCCTAGGGTGTACAGAGTCGGTTTACAAAGAAAGGAAACTACACATCCGGACGTCATGCTTGCCATCCACGGAAAGGAGAGTCCCATCCGAACACGGGGGAAGGCCTTCTATCTTGTATCCTCATGGCCCATCAGTTCGGCCCATGCTACACAGCCCGGACACCCGAGGACCCCATAATCCAGGACTCCCTCGGTGCTTTGTAGTGGGTTCGATCTTACGGTGCTTGATCCCAGTGACAGAAGGGGAACCGACACGTATGTATCGTTGCTACTAAGGATAAAACGATGGGGTCTATTTCTACATAAATAGATCTTGTCTACATCATGTCATCGTTCCTATTGCATTACTCCGTTTCTCCATGAACTTAATACACTAGATGCATATTGGATAGCGGTCGATGTGTGGAGTAATAGTAGTAGATGCAGGCAGGAGTCAGTCTACTAATTTTGGACGTGATGCCTATATAATGATCATTGCATGGATATCGTCATGATTATTCGAAGTTATATCAATTGCCCAACAGTAATTTGTTCACCCACCGTTTGCTATTTTTCTCGAGAGAAGCCACTAGTGAAACATACGACCCCGGGTCTCTTTCTCATATTATTTGCCTTTGCGATCTATTTTCCTTTGCTTTTATTTTCAAATCTATTAAACCAAAAATACAAAAATACCTTGGTGCAATTTATTCTTGTTTATTTTATTTGGCGTTCGATCTATCAATCTACTATAATTTATTCATGTCCGTTTGCCAATTTTTGGCATCGTTACCCGAAAGGGATTGACAACCCCTTTAATACGTTGGGTTGCGAGTATTTGATATTTGTGTGCAGGTGTCGTTTACGTGTTGTTGCTTGGTTCTCCTACTGGTTCGATAACCTTGGTTTCATATCTGAGGGAAATACCTACCGTCATTGTGCTGCATCATCTCTTCCTCTTTGGGGAAATACCGACGTAGCTTCAAGCCGCATCATACATTTCGGCGACTCCTTCACCATCCTTCATCTTGAACTTGTCAAGTTGACTTTGAAGCACATCCAACTTGGATTCCTTGACGGACTCGGTACCTTTGTGCATATCAACCAAAGTATCCCAAATTTTCTTTGCATTCTCAATGCGGCTGATTTTGTTGAATTCTTTGGGGGCATAATCCATTGAAGAGAATATCGCAATCTTGAGTACTGTATTGCAACATCTTCATTTCTTCCATTATCGCTTCACAAACCGGTTCTTTTCCATCCTCGAAGAAATCACCTTGCAAGCCAATATGCACAACAGCCCAAACGGAGGGGTTATGACCAAGAATATGCATTTTCATCTTATGCTTTCAATTAGCAAAATTTGTATCATCAAAGTAAGGACCTCTACGGTCGTAATTTCCCTCGCTAGACGCCACACTCTCCTAGGTTATAAAACCAAGGCTATGATCACCAAAACTTATAAATCAAGGTAAATGGAGACCAAAGCTCTAATCCCACTTGTAGGATCGAAAGTATGTCTACAGAGGGGTGATTAGACTAATTGACCAAATAAAAATCGATCATTTCCCAATTTTAGTTGTGGGCAGATTTTAGCAATTAGCACAAGTCAAGCAATCAATCTACACATGCAATTCTAAGAGTGTAGCAGCAGAAAGTAAAACATTGCATATGAATATAAATGGAAGGGTTTGGAGAAGGCAAACGCAATGGAGACACGGGGATTTTTGGCGTGGTTCCGATAGGTGGTGCTATCGTACATCCACGTTGATGGCGACTTCAACCGACGAAGGGTAACGACTACGTGAGTCCACAGAGGGCTCCACCCATGAAGGGTCCACGAAGAAGCAATCTTGTCTATCCCACCATGGTCATCGCCCACGAAGGACTTGCCTCACTCGGGTAGATCTTCATGAAGTAGGCGACCTCCTTGCCCTTACAAACTTTTTGTTTCAACTCCACATCTTGATGGAGGCTCCCAAGCGACACCTAACTAATCTAGGAGACACCACTCTCCAAAAGGTAATAGATGGTGTGTTGATGATGAACTCCTTACTCTTGTGCTTCAAATGATAGTCTCCCCAATACTCAACCCTCTCTTTCAGATTTGGCTATGGTGGAAAGATGATTTGAGTGGAAAGCAACTCGGGGAAGGCTAGAAATAAAGATTCTTATGATAGCATTGGAATATCTTGATCTCAACACATGAGTAGGTAGTTCTTTCTCAGAAAATATATGGTGAAAGTGTAGACATGTTCTGATGGCTCTCTCACAAATGAAGAAGGGGGTGGAGGGTATATATAGCTTAGGTTAAATCTAAGGCTGGTCATAGTGGGGAGTAACTTATGTTACTTCCACTATGACCAACTACCCCAGAATTAGTTGCACTTTCAATTAGCCTTATGTTACTTTCACTATGATCAACTCTGGTCATAGTGCGGAGTAACTTATATTAGTGTCATGCATATGACACTAGTCTAAGTTATTATCTTTGTAGTGCAAAGTACTACATCCATCTTGATTTATTGGTCCTTTTCATATTTTGTGTCAAATTTTGACCATAAATTAAAATAATAAAATGTTGATGCATGTCATAAATAATAATACCGTTGGATTCGTACTTAAACATAGTTTTCAATGGTATCATTTTCTGTGACATGCATTGACATTTTATTAGTTAAAACTATGATCAAAATTTGACACTAAATACGATGGGAATAATAAACCAGGACGGAGGTAGTAACATAGTAGTAGTGTCATAGAAGACTTCATTAATTAGCTTGTAGATTCATATTGTCTTGGAAAGCGCTATGTTACAATAACATATTATGTTACCACTTCTCATTAACTACATGTCACATAAGCAAAAATTTCTCGGAATGCACTTTATTACTTTGCTAAGTTACTCCCACTATGACTAGCCTAAGAGCAACTCCAAAGGGCCGACCCATTTCGTCCGCCTGTATCCGTTTGGGTCGGCGCGGACAAAAGTGGCGGCCCAATGCGCCGACCCAAACCCAAATCACGTCCGCGTCGCGTCCGCGCCGACGCATTTGCGGCCCAAATTTGCGCCCCAAATGCGTCGGCGCGGACGCCGAACGGACGCTTCGCGCGCCTTCTCACTGTCCGCCGCGTCCCCACATGGCGATCGTCCAACTACCCGCTGCCCATGCGGTCAGCTTAATTTATGACGACGGGCCCACGCGTCAGCGACGGCGCCCGTCCTTTTTTAAGCCGACCGTGCGGCGGGGCCGTCCTCATCCAAACTCGCCGTCCCCATCTGCCCACCCTTTCTCCCTCGTCGCCGGCAAACCCTAGCCACCGCAACCACAGCGACGATGGGTCTTTTCTCCGGCGCCAGCGGCAGCAAGGCCAAGGGCAAGTCCCCCGCCACCCCTTTCCCCTCCGAGTTTCTCCCACCCCCGCCGGCGCCTCGCCGGCAGAGGCAGCGCGTCAGCATGCCAGTGCACCAGGCGGAGTGGAACTGGAAGAACCGCCAGCCGCTGCCGTATCCCGACGTGACGCTGCCGCACGACTGGCATCTGGATCCAGATAGGATCCCAGTGCCGGCGGCGCCGCGGTCGGCTCGTGCTCACGCGGAGGAGGTGCGGCGCCGGCGGGCGCTGCTGACGACGGAGCAGCGCCGCGACTCCACCTACGCAACCGACTCGCCCAACTGGGCGAGGTGGTTCGCCTTCGAGCACGAGGACGCGAGGCGCCGGGGCGTGCGCGAGGTCGACCGAAGGCCAACGCCGCTGGTCGTCCGCGAGGAGGACCAGGCGGCCCTTGAGGCCGTCTACCGTGAGAGCGAAGAGGACGAACGGCGCAGAGCGGAGGCGGCGGAGGCGGAAGAGGAGGCCTGCTACGAGGCGGCAATGGCGCAGGCCCTTGCCCTCTCCGCGGCGGGCGACAGCGTGGTGCCGCCGGTGGCCCCACCGTCCCCCATCAAGCCGGAGCCGCAGCCGCAGCCGCAGCCCGAGCCCGAGCCCATCGCGCGCTTCTCCTGGAATGGAGTGGTGCGCGAGTGGGTGTCCGTGCCACCGGTCTAGCTGGGGGCGACGCCAGCGCAGGAGTAGGCCTACCTTGAGATGTGGCGCCAGCCCGGCTGGCAGAGGAGCGTCGGCGAGGCGAGTACTAGGAGATGCTCGAGCGCGACCTCGAGGAGGAGGCGCGCGAGGCCGAGGAGGAGGCGCGCCAGGCCGCGGCTGCACAGGCGGCCGCACAGCCCCCCGCTCCAGCACTGCCTGCGCCGGCACAGCCCGACATGGCAGCGCTCTGGAACACGGCGTTCGCCTGGGCCGGGCCGGCGCCGAAGCTGATCAACCTCACGGACCCCGAGGACAACGATGACGACGTCTAGGGCAGCGCGCCGCCTCGTAGTTTAGGCTGTTTTTATTTTTTTTTTAAATGCAAATGTGGACGCGTGGACTCTCGCCGGCCTTCGTGGCCGGCTTTAATGTTTAATTGATGTAGTTTCTTTTTTTTTTAAATATGCATGTGTTCATTTTTTTTACGCCGTCTAAATGGGTCGCAGGCCAGAATGCGGAAGCGGGCATCCGTGTCTGTTTGACTGATTCAAACGAACAAAAAGCGGACGAAATCGACATCCGTTTGGATCGGCTCGTTGAAATTGCTCTAAAGGACGAGTGTTAAGCACATATCTTTTTGTGGGATGCCAACATGTCACGACTATTTGACCTGGAACAAAACAGTCTGATCCTCTGTTCGTAGTGCATGGTGATTGAGGTTTGGGTGGCTACGTAGGAAGAATATCACAACAACCAACCAAAGAAACCTAAAGCTAGTCAGTCAATCAGTTCTGCCCCCGTCACATCGTGATCAGGTGGGGGCGTCGCCCCAACAAGGGTATATATATGTATCCGTGCCATGAAAACCGGACCGCCCGCCCGCCCACATTCGGCGCTGACAATAGACATCCTCTGCTGCTGATTTTGTTGTGTTGCTGCGAGGATCTTGTACCCATCGCAACCACTCCTCGACGACCCGAACCACGACCCGCCGTGTCACCGCCTTTTTCTATCTTTTATTTTTAGAGACGGTGCAGTAGATAGAAGAGGGGAGTGTGAGGAAGAGGCAGAGACAGCAAGTAATCCATATTTGCTTTCTTGTTTTGTTTTCTCCTTGTTACGAAGACAAATTCCATCATCCTTTAGGAGACCAAGCAAAAGCATCATCATCCCTCTCCAAAATCCGTCCCCTCCCTCCCTCTAAAAAACACGTAATCACCAACCTTTACCACCTTTGATCCATTGCCTTTACCTTTCCTCGCCTCTTCTTTTTCCCTTTATTCCATGCCTAGTTGCTACTACTCCTCCCACTGCTTTGCGAGCAGCGAGCATTCTGTTGCTTACACTCCGCTCACACACGGCACTGCCACCATTGCACCACCAAGAAAGTCAGTCAGTAGGCAGGCAGGTAGCAACACGCCAAGAGCATGAAGGAGTTTTCCTACCAGGAGATCGAGGCGGCGACCGGCGGCTTCGCGGCCAAGAACGTCGTCGGCAAGGGCAGCCACGGCTGCGTCTACAGGGCCAGGCTCAGGGGCGGCGCCGGCCACGGCAGGAGGCTCGTCACCGTCGCCGTCAAGAAGGCCTCGCACCCGCAGGGGGAGGCCAAGCTCGCCAACGAGATCGCCGTGCTCACGGCCGCGCGCCACCACCCGGGCGTCGTGACCCTCGTCGGCGCGGTTGCGGCGGCGGGGCGGTCGCCGCTTCTCGTCATGGAGTTCATGCCCAACGGCTCGCTGCACGACCTGCTGCACCGGTCCCCGAGGCCGCCGCCGTGGCCGCGCCGCGTGGAGATCGCGCTCGACGTGGCGCGGGCCATGTGCGCGCTGCACGGCGCCGCGCCCCGCGTCATACACCGGGACGTCAAGACGGCCAACGTCCTGCTCGGCCGCGACGGCCGCGCCCGCCTCGCCGACTTCAGCCTCGCGGTCAGGGTCGCCGCCGCGGGCGCGCCGAGGCCGGCTCCGGCTGGCACTATGGGGTACCTGGACCCGAGCTACACGGAGCCGGGCCGGCTGGGGCCCGAGAGCGACGTGTTCAGCTTCGGCGTGGTGCTCCTGGAGCTCATCAGCGGGCGCAAGGTGATGGACGTGAACGCCTCCCCGTCGTCCATCGTCGCGTGGGCGCTGCCGCTGATCGGCGCCGGGCTGGCGCGCCAGGTGTTCGACGGGAGGGTGGCCGCGCCCCGTCCCGGCACCGACGCCGAGGCCGCGATCGCCAGGGTCCTGTCCGTGGCCGCGCGGTGCGTGTCGGAGAGCGTGGAGCGCCGGCCAGCGATGGCGGAGGTGGCGTCGGAGCTGCGCGGCGCCCTGGAGAGCGGCGGGTGGCACCGGCGCGGGAGGGACGTGGTGGAAAGGGTGTGCAGGCGCGTGGTGTCGTGGGGGGTACAACTGCGCGTGAAGACGACGCGGAGGAGCAAGGTCGAGTGCACCGAGCTGTCGGGGTCGTCGGAGGGGGGCGGCGCGCCGAGCCGCGCGGACTCGTGCCCCCGGTCCAACAGCATACGACTCGGATAGGCTGACCCAGCAAACCCCAATGCTTAGGTGCCCGTTCGATGGGAACGGTGCGAATTTTTTTTCTACAATACAAAATCGTGCCAGAATTGGATTGTTTCTCCTGATCAACTTACTGGGATTGCTATTGTTATTCCGGGAGTAGTTCATCTACTGGATTAATTAATGTATGACTGTTTGGCTGGGCATGTGCATACACACTGTCTTGGAATTTGCTGATGAGATAACTTGTAAGGAGAACCCACCCACACATGTTTGAATCCCCGCCCCCCCTGCTTTTGACTTCAACAAAACGGTTATACTACATTTCTTCATCTTTGTATCAAGAACCCTCCGCGAAACTCTTTCGAAACAGGAGCACGATAATAGTATTGTTTTTGTGTGTGACAAAAGATGCCTAGCTGGTCTAGTAGTACCACTTGTCAAACTAGGGCATGTTCTGCTAATAGGAAGAGTAGATAGGAAGCTGGGAAATTGGGCACGGGAAGCTCATGGATTCAGGTTAACCCAGGGGTAGGCAGTAGGAGGCAGCTGCTAGTAGGCTTTTGCTTTGGCCATGCATGAGATGGCCATTATTTTGCTCCAACTGCAGGCACAGTGCACATACTGTACATGTGTAACTACAAAAGCTGACTGCATGCAGTTCTTGGGCTGATACGCTCCCAAAGATGATGGAGTTAATCTAGTCTGACGGAGGCACTGCCCACCCGTTAAAGTTTGCCTATTATTAAGTAGGAGTATATAATATTGCTGAGGGTCTGCTTTTCTTATGCAAGTTGCTTTCTCTTTCTTACAATTTTCTGCTACATTTCTCGATGAAAACGAGCTTTTATTAACTCACAAAACGTCCCGTCGAGGGGACGCAACTGACAAGAGATTATACCAGTCGAGAATGATAGATGCATGCCACCGTTTGTCGAATGAGAAATGCTATGGTTTATTCTTGTGTGGATTGAGGGTGGAGCTAATGACATTGAGGAAATGTACATGGACAGCATTGTACATGTCAATCCTTCAGAGTTATACTACTTGTTTTGTGTGTGATCAGAGGACAAATGATTATTGTAGATAAGATGGAATAAATTACGGAGGAATCAAACTTTAAATAAGTTCGATGTGATTGAAAAAACATTGCACTCCCTGTTGGAAAAGAAATTTGGCAAGCCTTTCCGTGCAGGTGCATCTGTATTTTATTTCGTTTAATTAATGGTATAATCTATTGGTGGTATTATTAACGGCCATTTATTGCTTTGGTTTGTCCAAGCTTGAAAAGTTTATTTTATTTGCTGGGGAGAATAATAAAGCCGGGAACTCCGTAGATGATTCGGTCGGCAGGACATAATTGATTTGACAAATTCCTAGTTGAATAATGCCTGCTTCAGATTTCTTCCGCTCTTTTTGTACGAAGGAAAAATCAGTGGCTGTCGTTTTCCAGCAACTGTTCTTAGAAAACAAGAGAACCAACGCGAATTCCAGCATTATTTCCACCTTTTCCAATTTAATACATGTGAGCAAATTTTAAATGGCGAGATGCAACAGGGACAGAAGAACTGTACTTAAATCGCTGGAGAATATGTAGAATAGAATGCACAGATTGATCTTTTGCAAAAGAGGAAAGGCAAGAGAAGCAATGTAGTCGTATATGGACGTGTTTGGTTGCATGCGTTAGGTCTGATCAGGTCCACGCGTGAAGAATCCGGTTTGTTTGGTTGCCCGCATACACTATTAGACCTGCATCGCATGAACTTTAAAGTATCTATGGGTCTGTCTCGCTGAAAACGCTCAGGTCGGCAGTTTCTCCAGAGTCAGGCCCGCTCAATGTACGTGGGCTGCAGGAACTGCACGCGCGTAGCCACGTTCGAGAAGACGTGTTGCTTCCCGAAGTGTCGATAGTTATTACCCTCACCGCCCCCTCACCACTTCCTATCCCCTCTCCCCACTCTCACCGACGGCGGTGACGAGCAGCAGGACGTAGAAGAGCAAGGCGACCACCGGCCCCTTCACCGGCTTCCGCATCATCACCTTCGGCACGGCAATGGCGGTAAGCATTTTTTTCACCTGCTCACATACTCATTCACATTCGATCCACGTTAGGGGAATGGGGAATCGGGATAAATAGCCATAGGAATGATCATATAACATCATCATGAGTTTGTAGTACGGATGGATTTGAGGTTACCGATTGAGATTGAGTACAAGGGTAATGTGGATTAGGGACAGACGAGCTATACTTAAATCGCTCGAGAAGATGTAGTAGAATAGAATGCACAGATTGATCTTTTGCAAAAGAGGAGAGGCAAGAGAAGCAACGTAGTCGTATATGGACATGTTTGGTTGCCTGCATTATTGCCCGCGCGTGAAGAATCCGGCGTGTTTGGTTGCCCGCATACACTATTTGACCCGCATCGCATGAACTTTAAAGTATCTTTGGGCCTGTCTCGCTGGGAATGCTCAGGTCGGCAGTTTCTCCAGAGTCGGGCCCGCTCAATGTACGTGGGCGGCGGGGACTGCATGCGCGGAGCCACGCTCGAGAAGTCATGTTGCTTCCCGAAGTGCCGGGAGTTATTACCCTCACCGCCCCCTCACCACTTCATATCCCTCTCCCACTCTCACCGACGGCGCGATGAGCAGCAAATTGGAGAAGAGCAAGGAGACCACCGGCCCCTTCACCGGCTTCCGCATCATCACCTCCGGCACGAGAATGGCGGTAAGCACTTTTTTCACCTCCTCACATACTCATTCGCATTCGATCCATGTTAGGGGAATGGGGAATCAGGGTAAATAGCCATACGAGTGATCATAATATCATCATGAGTTCGTAGTACTGACGGATTTGAGGTTACCGATCGAGATTGAGTACAAGGGTAATGTGGATTAGGGACAGAAGAGCTATACTTAAATCGCTCGAGAAGATGTAGTAGAATAGAATGCACAGATTGATCTTTTGCAAAGGAGGAAAGGCAAGAGAAGCAACGTAGTCATATATGGACGTGTTTGGTTGCCTGCATTTTTGCCCGCGCGTGAAGAATCCGACGTGTTTGGTTGCCCGCATACACTATTTAACCTGCATCGCACGAACTTTAAAGTATCTCTGGGCCTGTCTCGCTGGGAATGCTCAGGTCGGCAGTTTCTCCAGAGTCAGGCCCGCTCAATGTACGTGGGTGGCGGGGACTGCACGTGTGGAGCCACGCTCGAGAAGTCATGTTGCTTCCCGAAGTGCCGACAATTATTACCTCACCGCCCCCTCACCACTTCATATCCCTCTCCCACTCTCACCGACGGCGCGATGAGCAGCAGATCGGAGAAGAGCAAGGAGACCACCGGCCCCTTCACCGGCTTCCGCATCATCACCTCTGGCACGGCAATGGCGGTAAGCACTTTTTTCACCTCCTCACATACTCATTCGCATTCGATCCACGTTAGGGGAATGGGGAATCAGGGTAAATAGCCATAGGAGTGATCATAATATCATCATGAGTTCGTAGTACTGATGGATTTGAGGTTATCGATCGAGATTGAGTACAAGGGTAATGTGGATTGGGGGTAAATCTTACACAGTAGTTTTAGATCTTAGCCTCGGCTACCTTGGAGGCGTTTGGAGCGGCGGTTACCCTTGCCCTTGTTCTTCTCCTCGAGTTGCACCATCGTCTCTTCTTCCTCGCCGGAGTCCACATCGATTGGCATGCTTCGGTGTCCTGGCTCCGGCGCCCTTACAACCATGGCCACCGCAACTTCTTCTTCCTCCTCCATCGCCACCGCTTCTTGTTCCTCCTCCACCGCCACCACGGTCCCTGTCGTGAAGTACGTTGCGGCATGATGGTCATGAGGAAGCATGTACTCTCTGTACTTGGCCCACCTTGACCTCTGTCGGGCTTCGCCGAAGTCGGTCTGATTCATGGCCCAACAAAGGATGTCGACTGACATAGCGCCCTTCGCTGGGTCAGGAATCGGTGTCTTCAACTCCTCTAGCCTTCTTCAACACCGCGTTCGACTCTTTTCTGCATGTTTGCCATGCCGGTGAAGTTGGAGCAGACTTCCATGGTGTTCTCGAACTTGGCGTAGTCACCGAGCGAGCACCCGAGGAAGAAAGCTCTTTATCCAATGCCCCAAGGGAAGGGGTTGGAGTTGTTGCTGGAGTTCATGGCGGTAGATAGGAGGGAGAGTGAGAGATGACTGAGTGAGATGATGGGTAAGTAGTGACCGTGAGGATGGGTAAATAAAGGGGTCATGGACTGTAGGTTTTAATGGTGATCAACCTTGGAACTTTATGCTCTTCATATTGCACGCTCTTCGTAATGCAGATCGACACGGACAACAAGGGCAAGGAGGTGGTACCTCCCATGGAGGTTGGGACGACCACGCCTGAGGAGGTGGCCACGGATGAGGACGTGGTGCCGGAGGAGTCCCCTAGCGGCAAACGCCGTAACTATGGCCACTACAATGAGGAGGGAGGTCCAACCCACTCCTGCAAGGTGATCCTTGCCCCTCATCTTGAGGCATCCCGATGCCCCTGGACTTTACCAAACACTTCCCGACGGTGCCGCAAGAGTTCAAGCTCAGGACCAACACCGGTTGCTCATGAAGGGTGACTGTCCGGCTGATGGACGACAAGGTGACCCTCGATCAAGGTTGGGCCTCCTCGCCGCCGTCCACATACGCCTATGGTTTAAACTATCTTTGGTTGTGTATGTATGATCTCAGTGGCGAATCTACTAGGGCGGCTTTAACAGGCTTAAGCCCCCCCTCCAGCTTTGCAAAAAAGTTTTTGCTACCAGTTTAAAGGCCTAATCCAGTCATTTGTCAGTCCAAAATAACATATATTCACATGACATAGGCAGTCCAGCCTACCCTCCATTTTCTCTGTAGATTCGCCACTGTATGATTTGTTGCATGGAACTAAACACCATATAGTTGCGTGAGCCGAGTCAATGCAGGAAACCAAACGGTATGTCAAAATTGTTACCCTAATGCGAAAAGACCTAAATGCGAGCAACCAAACAATGTGCAGATGTTGATTTTTTGTATGTTTTCCTTCCTTCAAACAGGCTGAGCTAGCCAGGCTGTTTTCCTTCGACCAGGCTGAACTAGGCAGACCCGGCTCCCTACGGCAATCAAACACGCCCTACCGGCTAAGGCAGAATTTCGACGAAATGCGCAATCATGATATCTGCAGTCAGCTTTTCAAACAAAAAATCCATGACCGACCATTTTATTTGGAACGCATGACTTTGCCAGTCTCATACTCGGGGGTTCAAGTCTCGCAGGATTTTGTGTGTGTGTGTGTGTGTGTGTGGGGGGGGGGGGGGGGGCGCAAAAAAGAAAGAAAAATAACACAGTGAGATGTACTACATCTACACTGTCTAGATCACTACTGGTAAACCACAACGAAATCCTGCACCCCAAGGAGTTTTTTTTTGAAAAACTGCACCCCAAGAAGTTGATAACACACACACACAAAATATCATATATCCATGCAACTGCAACTTGATACCAGGAAGGCATAAATTACAGCAAATTCATGATCTCAATTTGGAAAGAAAGCTACATTGTACAAAGGAAACACAACTGCAAGAAAATCCAAACGAAATTCTCAACATCCCTGAGCGCACAATATGTTCATTCACTGGACTTAACAGTAGTACCAACTGCTGTCAGTTTTCAAGGCTAAACTAGCTGCTAACATCGAGATAGAACTAGCTTAGTATGACAGCTCACTTGGCCATCATCACCTTCACAAACTCTTCGTAATTGATCTGGCCGTCACCATCGACATCAGCCTCACGGATCATCTCATCCACCTCCTCGTCTGTCAGCTTCTCACCAAGGTTGGTCATGACATGGCGGAGTTCAGCTGCCGAGATGAAACCATTCTGGTCCTTGTCAAACACGCGGAAAGCCTCCTTAAGCTCCTCCTCGGAATCAGTGTCCTTCATCTTACGCGCCATCAGGTTGAGGAACTCAGGAAAGTCAATCGTTCCATTGCCATCAGCATCCACTTCATTGATCATATCCTGAAGCTCTGCCTCAGTGGGGTTCTGCCCCAGCGAGCGCATCACAGTTCCAAGCTCCTTGGTGGTGATGCAGCCTGTTCAGGAGGCAGACAGTTTTTTAGTCTAACAATTTAAACTTCTTCTACAAATATATATACAAAAATGCTACAAATATATACACGAAAATGCTAAACCTACGTAAACTCCCCCCCCCCTTGAATTCAACTAGGTGGGCCCCTCCCCTAATTTTCTAATTTTGTCCAACAAAGACATGCCACCTAGGCTGTTACGTTAATCACGTATGGCAGCTTTACGTAGGTGTAGCATTGCTCATATATATACAATGGTAATATTGTGCTAGAATGAAATGCCCCGGAGATTTATGTCAGCAATTCAATTCTGTGCACAATAAAAGAGGTCTTAACATGGAAGATGGGAATGGTTTGTTTGCAACCAAATCAAACCTAATGATTGTTTTGGTTATGACTGAATTTTGGTTCTTGCTTGGATGGCTGACAAAAATTTGGCATGACCATGCGTCCATGCCCCTTAGCCCACTTTCAATTTTCTTGCCAGCAGTGGCCAAAACATGGGCAGACAAAACCTAAGCCAAATTTTTGGTGGGGTTTGGCTTGGGCTCAAACCAGACACACCAAGTATGACTTGAAAACCTATTGCCAGCTGTCTAAATGGCCTCACTATGCAAGCCTAGCTAATTGTCAAATAGTCACTGACTAGTCAGCATCTATAGTCAGACTAGTCACCTGGCCAGTCAGGTGCAACTTGATTCGACTTGCCCACTTGAAACACTGACTATTAGATGGGAATACAGAAACCCACAAGTATGCAGAAAAACACAAGTAATTGTGCAATAAAATCATCATATCATATGTAAAATGCTGCACGTATTCTATATGAAATGTGCCAGTAATGGGCGAATCTTCAAAATGATCTTGTAGAAATTTATAAGCCACATTTGCACATGGATGTGCAGTACAAGAACATAACGAACTTGGGGGTTTTCAATGGACAGTTGGACTCAAATATTATTTACATTTATTTAACCATCAGAGATCATTTCAGCTATGCTAATGCAAAAGACAATATGGACCAATGATTGGGTCCATCAGAACAAATCTTACAGTCCCTTTCTTCATCTGGAATTTTGGGTGCATGAAATCATTCAAGGGTAGCAAATAAACACAAATACAGTTTAAGTGGACAATGATGAAATTTCATAAGAACATTCAAGGCTTGACTATCTGGAACACAACTATCCAGAAAAGTATTTGGGTAAACATTCCATCGACTTGATCAGTACCAAAGCCCAAATAAATAGAAGAGTAAGACATGCAACCTATTACAGCAAAGATTTGCTTGGCTGTAATAGGTTGCATGTCAATCAGTAAGCAACTTACAGATATATTTTCTGTCAATCAGTAAGCTGGTAACATGTAAACTTCAACTAATGTTTCATACAATCAGTAAACATCAATACCAATAACTTTTCAAGCCATCACATGCATTCTCCATGTTATCAGTCTCACACTAGCACCACCATAGCATGATAGGCAAAACCAGAGAAACTCCGATGTTGCATTCACTGAGAAGAAAATGTGCAGTTTGAGCAACGCAAAATTTAATCATGCTATCCCACTTCTATGCCCATGTCATCCATAGAAAAAGACCCAAAAGCCTAGATAAATTCCAAGTCAGTAGTAGTTCCCCATTACTAACATACAAGTACAGAATTATGGGGTATTACATGATCCTATAACCCTAACACGGTAACACCACTTCGCAGCGCACCTCGTCACTGCTGTTCCAGCTAAATCTAGAGTAGAGACTGATGACTAGTGACCCACCATGCTCTAGCAACCTACTCAGCAGCAACAGTGCCACCGGCCATGCTGTGTGATCACCCATGCTGCACCCTCGGTTTTCTTAAGCTGCAGACACCACTAGATGTGTGAGCGGTAGACCCATGCTAACCGCAGCAACCCCATGATGCCACCTTCTCTCATAATTCAATCTCTTCCTAGTAGAACCTTTTTTTTTTGGAACTTTGCAAGGTCATCAGTTGCTCCACTGAAAGAGATCTGAAGGAACGACCAAGCAGCCGGCTGAAGCCTTCGCTATGACAGACAGCTCAGCGATCAGCCGGAACGGACGAGCATAAGGCGCAGCAATACCAGAACACTGGACGGTGACGGGTTGACAGCGCTGGCAAGACAAGAATGTACGGAACCAGAATCCACAAGGAGTGGAGAAAAGGAGTGCAAGATCTACTGCATCTTGAGCACCCCGCAAACCAATCCCGCCGCGATCCACTCGGACCAGCAAACGCATATACGCTACGTCGATCAGATCTCCCACCCAACACATCCACGCGCCAGTGCAAGGCGCCGCATCAACCACAGCGAGTGCGCGCACATCGAATGGAGTCGTGCAAATCATATAGTAGTACATGTTGAAAGAGGAGAATAGAGAAGGGATCGAACCGTCTCCGTCCTTGTCGAAGAGGCTGAAGGCCTCCTTGAACTCGGCGATCTGGTCGTCGGTGAGCTGGTCCGCCATGGCTCCTACCCCAACACGCGGGCGAGACGGAGGAGAAGGGATCTGAGAGCGAAGCGCGAGTGGAGGAAAGGAAGGAGGGAGGGCGACAGGGAGGAAAATATTTAGGCGACAGGATACCGATAGGGGCAACCTGCTACGGGTACCTTTGTACCGCGGCTCAAAATCACGCTCTACTGCTTTTTTTTTCTTTTCGGCAATGTTATTACCTGGCGAACAGTCGCCAGGAACATCCCTCCAGCAACCCCTCCACACGCCACACGATCAAGATTTGATGGTGGCAGTTTTTAGATGAAAATGCACTAAAATAAATAAAATGCCATGCCTTTTGTAAAACTGCCGTCCCCAAGCACACTTAAACTGCAATCTAGGCGGTTCACAAATGTCAACCCTAGCTGGCGAACGGTATAACGCAGCCAACAAAACGATTCACCCTTGTAACGGCAACTTCAATGTGGTTCACCAAATCGCCTTTAAATGTGTAGACCGAATGGTCTAAATATTTTGTCAACGTGGGTCATTAAATTTGTCCAAACCATACTGGAGTCTAAAATCACACAAACCAAAACCAAATGTAGGAGAGGTTTACGGGTGTCCGGACCTTCGTCATGCCCGATCCACCCAAAAAAACCATAGGGAGCACTTTTTTCCATTGCATCCAAAAAACGTAGGAGGAAATAAAGTGCAGGGACACGTAGAAGGTTACACCAACGCCTATGAAAGTAAGGATTGGTTCGGTAGCCGAAAAGACCTAACAAGGGATCATAAGGTGTAGTCACTGAACGCCAATTGTGTTGGCTTGGAGAAATCCTTAATAATCGACGTAATCCCATGTGACGGTAAGGGCCTTGTTTGGACAATAGACTCACGATGTAGGTTGTTGATCGGTTGTGATATTATTTGGACGCATTCCCCATATCTAATCGTTGAGACCACATCACCATGTTGGAAATTAAGAGAAGATCCTAAGTGCAACTATAATGTTGTAAGTAAAGTCCACATGCCTATGCCTATCTTCATGTATTTGATCTCTTTTTTTTGCGGGTGAAAGAAATTTCATTTCTCACACATAAAGGGCCTCGGCCTTACACAAATCTGGGACCTTCTTCGGTCCCGATCCCAGCCACACAATCGTGCGTTTATGAACTCTACCGTAGTTCGCAAGATAGTGGCTTACCCTATTCTCCTCTCTACATACATGAACTATCTTTATTTCTCTACCTCCTGACATCAAGCGTCTAACCTGGTCGACAAGCATAGCAAAACGAGATCTGTCCGGCACTGGAGCTAATATCGCATGTAGTGCCACCGAACAGTCTGTTTTCATCACAATAGGCAACGGAGTCCAATGCAGTGCTAGATTGAGCCCCTCCATGCATGCATGTAGCTCGGCCTCAAGGGGCTCAGAGCACATCCGTAGTTCCCTGCAGGAGGAGAAGATGATATCACCGGTTTCGCTGTGAAGGATCATGCCTGCTCCGGCCTCTCCACCCGTGGCACTAAAGGATCCATCAATGTTGAGCTTTGTCCACCCCGTGGCTGGTCTGGACCAGTGCAGCGGCACTGGCGGCGCTTGGACTTCCCGTTGCACGATCCGTTTGGGGACAATCGTATCAACCACATGCTTCCCCTTGGTGAGACTCGCCTCTGGATTGTTCTGAATCCCCACCAAAGAGTCGACGTAGCTGGTGAGGAAGCGTTTGGACACTTCAATCGGCGGCGGCTTCTTGTGGTGCACCAGCTCGTTGCGAACGAACCAACATCGCCACAAAGTCATCATGAGCTCCATCCTCTCCATATCCGGCAGATCGCAAAGGGCTTGGGCAAGCCACTCCGATCCCGTCCGGCGGAATGATGCGACATCCGGGATTCGCCATTGGTCCGCCATGGTTTGCCAGAGCGCCACCGCCAGCGGGCACCTGCAAAAAAGCATGGAACGTGTCCTCCGGCTCCAAAGCACAGAGAGGGCACTTGTCAGACACTTCACGACGCCTGTTAACCCAAGTGGTATTTGATCTCTGTTTTAATCATAACTACTATTTTTTCGGTCTAAGAACTGAAATTTCTTTCAGGAATGATAGCTTGCTTGAATCCTTGCCTAATAGCAGAATTCCTCGTGGGTTCGATACCCAAGGTCATCCTTGGGGAAAGAGGTGAACACTATCTACATCCATAGCCGGGTCAAAGGTAATCAACCATTTTCTGCGTTGTTGCCGGGAATCATCATCGCTACCCTAGCCAGGTGACTAAAGGTATTATTTCAGTTTTTTGTTTCAGTTTTAGTTAGTTTTTGTCTTTTGTTTATTTTTCTTAAACCCAAAATTTGTCACGGCAAAGAAACTTAGGAACTTTGCAACTCCCGATGAGAAATTTATGTGCGCTCCTATCGCTTTACCTGATATTGCTGCCGAGCAATTTGAGATTAAACAACACTTGGTCACCATGGTTCAATGGAACCAATTCGATGGCTCCGCATCTGAAGATATCAACATGCATTTACATACTTTCACTGAATTATGTGATATGACACGTACAAAAGATTATGAGCCTGACGCATTGAAGTTGCATCCTTTTCCTGTTTCTTTAAGAGTAAACACTAAGAAATGACTTCTAGCCTTGCCTAAAGGAACCATTACCTCATGAAACTTGTGTTGCAGCATGTTTATGACAAAGTTTTCCCACATGCTAAGATTATGCAATTGCACTCTTAACATTATAGGTTTTAAGCAGGAATATCACGAGCCACTAGTGCTTGCTTGGGATAGGATGAAAGAGGCAATAAGAATTGTCCGAATCATGGGATGGAAGAATGATCGATTCTTCATTTATTTTATAATGTTCGTATCCCCCTGTCCAGAAGTATGCTAGACACTGCTGCAGGAGAAACCATCATGGGAAGACCAATTACGGAAACAAAAAGGTTGCTCCATGAGATGCAAGAAAACCATGCCATTATGAGCTATGAGGTTAACACTTACCTCTTCTTTCCCTTTGAAAGGTCTACCACGAAGAAGGTGAACTCCATCTCTGAAGAGAAGGATGAAGCACTAACCGCCAAAAAATCGATGAACTGATTGGCATGATCAAAGGTAAAGAAGAGGTAAATGTTATCCTCATAGCTCATAATAATTACAACCCCAATTTGAGGAACCAAAATTATGCTTCAAATAATTATCCTAAACCACCATAACCAACCAACCAAGGAGCATCAAATAATTATAGGACAAGCACAGGTAATAGACCTTCAGTTGAAGAAACCCTCGACGCTTTTATGACTGCTCAAACCAAGTAGAGCAAAACCTATACCAATATCTCAAAGTCTCATGATAACCTACTTGGTCAACTGACCACGAAAATTGTTGGTAACTAATGAAGTGCAGGCACTTCAAGAAAGAACCCGTAATATGGAAGATCGTGTCGCTAAAATAGCGAAGAGCCAAACTGTTAGATCTTGGTCCTTGTCCAGGTCCTAATGTATGGTGTCACTACATTAATGATTCGACGTGCCATTTCTAGCATAGAACGGTCTGAAGGTGAGCATAAGACCGATAACCGTGAACACATTCAGCATAAAGAACACCAAGTGGTCGCCTGCAAAGGATAATTCACAGCAGGTATCCATGTCAAACGCAAGATTAATCTTACCAGAAAATCATAACTTAACCAAACCTAAATGTCTAGAGTCGAGCAAATGAAGAGATTGCGCTCACAACCATTATACCTTTCACTATGTACCATACTACCATTGATTCGACACTACCAAACTACAGTTTCCCTTTAAACAGAAATGTTAAACATTTACTTCTGTATTTTAATCCTTCGATTTAGAGGATTTAAAGATTTGCATATGACAGGGTGATAGAAAATTTTGTACATGCAGTTAAAACAAAGTCAAGTATAAAATACCTGGAAGAAATGGAGCTGTTTGACGCCTCTGAGCCCATGAGAATCTACAAGGAAAAATGCAATTTACATGATAAGGTGGAGAGCATTTTTTGTCCTGAAAATACAGGGAAAAAACAGTCGACTGCATACAAATGTGACACCGAGGTGTATACAAACATACGATGATGAGCTATGCTATTGACAATGTTGCCGAGAAGGAAGAACTTGAGAGTGGAAAATAACCAAAAAAACTATCTTCTGTTCAATTTTTCATTGTCAACAAACTGACTCGCAAGAAAAAATACAACTATTTGCGGAACTGAGATAGGTGCTGTTTGCAATAGAAAATATTGGATGAATGCAGAGCAGCTCAAAAGCCAACTCTGGAACTAATCTGGATATTACTGTCAAGTGCTATATTTCGCTTATGTGGTCGCAATAAGTATGTAATGAGCTGGAGCATGGATACTTACATAACTCCTGCAACAGCTGGAGCGATAGTTTTAAAGATGGACATTAGTGTTACAGAAAGGCCATTGGCTGAGGCTCTTAGGTCCTGACTCTGTAATGTGTATCTCACGGTTAGAAAACAAAATGATATTACCAGTTTTCGTAGGAATGGATGGAAGATAGCTATTCATTTGACCCATTGTTAGGAATCTCGTGAACTTACCACAGCATCATTCATTAAAATGTTGAACACAGTCATGGTAGTTACCTGAAATGGTTTTGAGAGCACGAGTAAACTTTTGTAGCAATTAATAGTGGCTCCCTTGAGTTGAAATATGTAAGGCAGCTTGTTGGTAACTAGCAGCCTGTTGGTATTTGTATTGCTGCTATTCTCTACTAACAAAGAAAGAGTCTCGGGAAGCAATACTTGCAGTTATGCTTAGCCAACACTAAGACAGATAGACAAGACTTGAAATATACTTAGTAGAATGCTCAAACTTAAAGATTTGTTTCACACAGAAATTTAAGATCGTTGCACTCACTGAGAAAGAGTTCTTCAGAAAAGACGCACAATTTAGTGCCAACTGAAGAATGGACCCTGATAATGCAGGCATGAATGGATAGCTCGAAAGAAGTGGTATTGTCAATAGCTGCACATCAGAATATCTAATAAGTTTAACCATTAAAATATAACTAAGCTGATCGAACAAGCAATAAATAGTCTTACCGCAATTGCACGGACTAATGTGATGGGGTCTATAGAGTTTGCAACCAATGGATAGATCAAAATTTGATATATTAGGAGTAAGAGACCTGACAAAAAGTACAGTCAGTACACCAAACTTTGCACGTGAAACACAGCAGAGCACAACACCTGAGAAATGACATGCTGAGTTACTAGTGAGTTCCCTTCATCACATATTTGCATATAAATTATTGCTCTAGCATAACTTCTTCAAATTGAGCATATATTTCACTCATGTCAATCTAGATAAAGCTGCATATCTGTGCCACAGACACAACATGTGTTTTATTTATAGGCAAGTTTAGATATATCAAATGTGCCTCATTGATGTATGAATAGTCGTATCACAAGCTTTTCTTGGATCCCTATCTCAGGGTCGCCGGTTTCCCTTAATTAACCGTGCCATGTATGGTTTTTGGGTCCGGTTCCCCTTATTAACTGGACCAACTCTCTCCTTAATGCAATGCGGGAGCTCCCCGCCCTCTGACGAGGTTCCGTCAAAAAAGGGACTCACGATGTTAAAAAATAAAAATGTCAATGAATACTACCTGAGATTGAAAGGACCCTACCCACATCTTGAGAAGAAAAGCTTAGTCCACCATATTTTCTGTCACTGACAGCCCAAAGCGAAAATACCTGCAATTTACGTCTTCCAGAATGAAATCCAATAATAATAATGGCAATGTAAGTAAAACTATGAGATGCTAAAAAACAACGGAAATATATCTCAGCAATAAAACAGCACATGCTACCTCTGCATAAGCCATGTCCTGGAGAGAGAAAATGCAGTATACAGTGATAGTGGACATCAATGGCCAGTTTGTGAATAAACTGAGACAGCCACTACCACTTTGTTCAGCATTTAAATCAGAACAAGGTTCTTCAACAGCTTCAGTCGAACTATTTAACATTGTGTCTTCAGTGTGTTTATGCAAAGTTTCCTGCAACATTGCAGACATGTTAAGTACAGGTGAGTTCATGTGCTACGTGTTATGTGGGGCTCCATGTAGAGGCTATATAATGATTTCGGTGTCAAAAAAGATTTCCTTTCACTAATGTTATCAAACTGTTGGTATTGGTTTGCATCTTCAGAAACTTGTAGAAGCATCAATGATCTACTTTCGGATCCTACAAAACTGACTAGTTGCTCTAGCTGTGTTTCAGATCACGATGCACAATACATATTGCTACATAGAACAGATGTGCTATCACTACCGTAGTATAATATCACAGTTTATCAGCACGTTTTCTACAATGGAAGATTTACTCTCCGTCATGACAAACAAGTGTTCGTCGGAACACAAGATTACAGCCACCATTAAAATCCAGTATGATTCCTCAAAAAAGAAAAACTAGTATCATTTAGAACCTACAGGGAGCATGCAGCTCCAGTAAATATTAATTGAGAAAAATGTTTATTTTTATCCCAACATGATGTTTGCTTCAATACAAATGAACCATTAGTTGTATGCATCTAGGAACAACAAACTCACCGGAAGCCAGAAGCAAGCAATTACAGCGGCAATGGCAAGGAGTGATATACAAAGACAAGGGAGAAAGTACGGAAACCTAAAACAATGCATGTTTAAACTGAATTAGCATCTGAGAAGAAAGCGATATCAGAAGGACGCATAAAGCAAAGAAACAAAATATATAAGAAGGATTCACAAGTAAATGCTTGCCTTCCAAATATGGAGTTGACAGAGAATATGCCTGGATATTTATCTGCAGGCTGGAGTTCACAAGCAAAATTAGCTTACAAGGCTTCTAACCATTTTTAATCATGATTGTATGTTGACATAAGAAATTTGAATCAATCAAAATAACTACTTTTAGTGCATGCTTGCACATAGCGTAGCAATACAATGACAAATATAATCAACCTTTAGCAGAATTTATATAAATGGGGAATACTTTGCCATATGTTGGTTATCATGGGTGAACCACTGATGGATACCAGAGTGAACCCAACTCTGTACATAGCAGGTAAACGAATTATATGAGGATAGTTAGAGAAGGGACAATCAGGAAATACTTGATAAGGTATATAATTTTTAAATTTGCATGTGAGTTCAAAAACCTCATGATCAGAAGTAATGGAACATCATAGATCAAACATACTTAGATGATAATATAATACGTACATAAGTATTCTGCAAATATTAAATGGACTGTATTGTAAGTTCAAAAATCTCATGATCAGAAGTAATGGAACATCATAGATCAAACATACTTAGATGATAATATAATACATAAGTAAGTATTCTGCAAATATTAAATGGACCGTATTACCTGTGCAAGATAACCACCAATGGCTGGTCCAACAATAAGACCTATGCCACGTGAGGAGGACATCTGATGGATTACCCAGCACATAGCAATATGTGAGTTTGTATCATGGTCCAATAAAGTTGGGACTGTGAGTAAAAGAAGAATTCGAAATAACAACTTGATCATCTTACGAGTGATAATGCCAGGTGACTGTGTTCTTTCCGACATACTTCTGAAGCATAAGCCTGAAGACACAAATGAGTCGAACACAATGTAATCCAGTCATATATTTTACCTTTTTACCCTAATAATCATCACCGTCTCACTCATGACTTCTAGCTTGTGAATTCGTTTTGTTTTATTGGCGTCATAGTGGGCAGTTATACTATTTTGGATAATGCAAACATAGCGCACCATGCGAACACTAGCTGGTTGGCTGAAATTTATCTGGTGTGTAACCATCCCAGTTACGAAGACCTCGATTACTAATACAAAACAAACTTCATCCAGAACAAGCTAACAAGCTAAACACAGTGTGCATCACGAACAACTGAATCTGGGAAACTTCGTTCTCTTGTGGAAGATCACCACAAAATTAAGTCTACTGAAATAAGAGTAGGAACCGGTGTTATCTTAGCAGTTGGTCAAGAAAGTGTTGATATATGAATTCAAATTGAAAGTAAAGAGGCCAGAGTCTACCGGAACAGAGGCCAGCAGGTAATGTGAAGGTATGCAAGATAAGCACTCATGATAATCATGCTGATATGCTCTCATGATAAGCACTCAAGATAAGCTCTCCACCCAGGTGACCGTTCAAAAAAAATCATGCTGATATGATGACAAGCCAGTTCCTATTACTAAGTTTGAGCTCTGCTCATGCTTAATTGATGTTATGTCCAAGAGACTTTCGTCACATGATGGATATTTAATTGCTGAACGAGTTTAAGATTATTGTTTTTTTTTGAGGAAAGTTTAAGATTATTGTTATGGGTTCTTCATAGCGGATTGGATTTCCGCTTTGACTTGAGCTGCATGGCCGCCACCTACGTACACCTGTTGTAAGCCGCACGGGATGTGTGTGTTGACGACTCATTGTTAGTCTGGTGGTTGTAACACTCTCTCGGTATAGGTGAGCACTGCCGCGCATCTGCTGTTTCCGCAAGGGTTTTCCACATAAAAATTCAGCATCTCGAGTTGATCTACTTTTTTTTATGTGCCTGTTGAATTCTAACACAAAGCTACAAAAACACGATGGACGGTTCTAGTACCTGAGAGAAAAGCACTCCCATGCAAATGTAAGTACCTTCATTGGTCCAAGCATACCAGACAACAGCCCAAGCAGACCTCTTGTGGTTAATGCCATCCAGTAACTAGAGCTGAGTCCAAAGAGTGTATTGAAGATAATTCTGAAATAGATGAGAAGAACTGCTTAAATTTTGGTGCGTCTGTCAAAATACACCAAAGAAAGACTCATATCTGAGAGTGCAGCTTGTTAAAGTATATCCTTACACTGAAAAAAGGGTAATTAGAAGAACTGGTTTCCTCCCATACTTATCAGCCACAACTCCCCATATTACAGAGGTGAGTGCTCTCCCAAGCATATATGAAGCACCTTCATTTGTAGAACAGATATTATAAGTTTACCATGATAGATAAAGCTGAAGCATACCCCTCATATAACAATATCCTTACACAGTTCAGTTAAAGTGTTTCAGAAGATTGATACAAAAGAGAAACTACATTTTGAAGAAAACGTACCAACAAAACCAGCATAAAATCCAATATCTTCTTCTTCTTTAGCAATGTTCAGGTCTCTTATCTGCAAACGAATATGCAGTGTTGACAATCGATAGTAGATTTACAAAAAATAGTTGGCATTACCAATACTCATGTTGTTGGGTAGTGAAAGAAAAGAAAACAACAAAACTGTGAGAAGAGCAAAGCTTTATTTCCACCACATGTTATAATCTTATTTTTATTTTGAACCGAAAATGTCATAATCTGATGCAAAGCTTGTCTCATTATCATGGTTCAAAATATATATAGAACATGGAAATTGTTGATCCTACTTATAAATCTTCTCCTGTTATGATTGAAGAAATGTGCAGTCATATTGCACGTTTTAAAAAGATTGTGAATCCTGTTGCTCACCATAAAATACAAGAAGGGAAACACGTACTGTATAGGCAACGCTGCAAAATGCAAATATGAGAATATCAATTCCTGATCAATAATGAAGGGATGTTTTGCTTAAGACATAATCAATAACATCTTAAATCAGTAATATCTTTAAATGGGTATGAGAGTAACAAAAGATTCCACCCAAGTCTCAAGTAAAAAAATTAGTAGATCAACCTCGTTGCCTTCTCTTTAGGTTTTGTTTAGTCAAAAGTTAGCCATTGTCGTACAAGGCCCATTTGTTTACTTGGTTCTTCGGTGGCTAAGGGGGTGGACGCACATCCCAAGGCAGGGAAAACTCAACCCTATGTCGTACAGGGCCCATGACTCAAGTGGAGGTGGCAGGAGCACCTTATGACTCAACTTCTGTGACAAACTCGGGCTGTTTCGGCGATTTCTTGCACTCGGAATGAATTTGGAGGAGTGGATCCTACTGCTGGAAAGTCACTAGATAAGCTTTCGAAAAATAACAAGATCGCCCAATTGGGAGTTCGAGTGAGAAAATTCTCAATTGTGTCTGTCTCAGCAGTCAGAATCTGAGTCGAGGACATGGGGGGCTTGATCTCTAGCATCTCTCAGGCCAAAAGTGACGTGAGAGAACTTCTTGTACAATACCTAATCATGTCCCTTTGCTTGACCATCATTTCTTGACCAAATGTGGAGAAAGTAGTCACAGTTGTGGTTGTATCCATGTATCCATGGTAGTGATGTCATCATGGGCTTGGTGACTCTCTCGGTCATGCATGGTCAGGTGGTGACGATGCGGCAGCATGGTATAGGTGCTCTCATCTGCATGCACGTCGATGGCGTACCAACGACTTCATCTGGATCGGTGGATCATGTGCAGTTCATGGCCTCGCCACCTCTGTTCTACTATGTTGAATTTGATCAGTTCGGACTTTTGGATGAACCGGGAGCATGAATTCAATATGATATCGGAGCGAAGAGGTCTCAAGTTCAAGACCCGACCAACGCGCTGTTAAATAAAAATAGTTGCGGCCTACATCGATCCCACGCCTAAGCTCTGGAGGAGCCGACGTGAGGGTGGTTGTTCAATTTATTTTTTTGACTCCTGTGTTCAATTATATTGCATGTCCTTCTCCATCAGTTTGGACTTTTTAAAATAGTGATGACTTACACCGTTCCCACATCTAAGGCCTGAAGGAGCCTAGACGTGAGGGGGGTGTTGAAATATATTGCCCATCCTTCTCCATCAAATCAGACTTTTGGATGAACTGACTAGAGCATGAATTCAATAAGCTATGAGTGAAGATCATCCCATGAAGCGAAGGACTACCAATCGAGCCTGGTCTTTAATTTGGACCTGTGTTCGTGCATCGGCACTAGGAGTTTCGGTGGTGGCATGCTTTTACGGCTAACTCTAGTGGATACCATGAAGTTTGTGCAAAGTACTAGATGGCGTAACTCTCGGGCGATCCGTCATCGAGATGGTGAATGAAACAATGATTCATATACTGGGATGAAACTCTATGATCTGGCCTTTGTTGATCAGACCCAACAACGACGGAATTGCGTCCTTACCTGGTTGAAAGTGTTGTCTCCGTGCCGTTGTTCTGGCTTTGATTGGTTGGGCCCAGTATCCAGGATGGAAATCATTCTTCTAGCCAACTCAGGCTGGACGTGGTGACATCAGCGTGAGCTCATTCTCCCTTCTCGAAGGCGTTGCCGCAGAAGGAGGTGAATCCATCGTTGGTGTTTTTTCAGTCAATGGTTTTTTTTCGAGGTTCAGTCAATGGTTCTACCATTGTTGTTCGACTTTGGCCTCGTTGATATTATGGTTGCATGCCGCGGATGCAGAGGGCAGGACTAACAGGAGGTTGGTAAGCACGGACCGACGAAGGCAAGTTTGATCGGAACTCAAGAGCAAGTGGAAGTGAACAGAGCCAAACCTGCATTCTTCAGGCCAAACCTGCCCGCGTGCTTCAGCCAAAAAAGAGCTAAATAGAGGGAGAACGACGAGAGCAACAACTAACACGTTGGATATCAGAAGTTGAGAACTACGGTCCACACGCTGGCTGGACAAATGAGCCACGGTGAACGCAAGAATTAAACAACATGCTCCAACTGATTAAAACGTTTGCAGCAAGCGAAAGGGGACAGAAAATAACGGGGTTCCCTTGTACTCCCTCCGTCCCATATGTCAAAAATGATCTTGCATCCCCTCAAAAAAACAAAAAAACTGATCTTACATTTTGGGACCGAGGGAGTAGTAACTATTATAAGAGCATGATAGATATCTAGCAGTAGTAGTTGTTAGAAAAAACAGGAATCAGCCGAGGTAAAGAAAAACAAGGGACGTGAAGGAACGGGAAGGGGCGGCGATCACGCACAGGAGCAGATGGTGACGAGCCACATGCAGCAGAGCTCCGTGACGGGGAGCCCCTCCCTCTCCTCCTTCCTCCTGTCCACCCTGCACCCGGGGCAGTTGGGGCGGTACCGCGCCCTCTTCAGCAGCGGCTCGGCGGTCGCCCCGCCACCGCCGCCGCCGCGGGCATCATCGCCCATCTCCCTCGCCCGTCAGTCGGCCCGCCCGCCCCCGCTGGTACCAGACGGTGACGGCGAGCAGAGAAAGGCCCGACCTCGAGGAGGCGAGGAATCTTGCTGCGCGGCGCTGCTTGCTTTGCTTGGTGCCTTTTGGTTTTTCCTGCGGACGGACGCGGGGCAACCGGCGCGGGTAAGGACGAACCGCAAATTTCCCCTACATTCGTCTCCACGGACTGAGAATTAACGTTGCCTATACATTTAGGCAATAATATAAACAAATAAAATAAAATTTGTTTAAACATGACATAATTTTATTTAAGTTAATATAATTTACATGAATGAACGAAATTCGTGCAAACATGATGAATTTTTGTTACATTCCGAATATTTAGAAAAAAAAACTACCGCTGCCGTGTCCTTCATCTTCGTCTCCATGAGCGCCTCCTTCATCCACCGTATCCCCCATCTGGACCGCCTCCTTCATCCACCGTCTCCTTCATCTGGAACTGCCTCCATCCGTCGTCTTCAAGAGCATCGACGATAAGCATCGTGAAGTGAAGGTGCGGTCTTCGGCGAGAAAGAGTAGAACACGATAAATGGACCGACCCACATGGGACACAAGGCCGTGCCGTCTCCCGTGCCCTACTCATCCTCGGAGGGAGTCCACAACCTGTCCGTCTTCGATGGACGTGAGGTCCATGATGAATATGGTGGCGCCCGCGCTTTTGTCGTCCATCGGGCCATCGAATAGTTTGTCGGCGGCGCGTAAGAGGCACGATAGGCGTTGTACCCCTCTGCGATCACCTAGAGTTGTGCCTGCGCAGCGACCGCTTCCTCGCGAACGGTGGCTTGAGTGCGCACAGCCTCATAGATCGCACGTTGCTCCACGATGAAATTGGGGTTCGCCGCGACCATAGCTGCCACGGCTTCCTCGCTCGCGCGCTCGCCGTCGATTTGGCCCTCCGCTAGCCGGTGCTGCTCCAGGAGGAACAGATTGTACCGTTGTTCCTCATGCGCCGGCGCGGGGCTGCACCTCCGCCATGGCGGCATTGTTGTGCGCCTACGCCTGCTTTATGGTGAAGTTGGCGTGCACATGCGCGGGCTCTAGTGCGGTGTCGTTGGAGCCTGTTTCCATCACAGGGTCGTCGTTGGAGACCTTGGGTGAGCTAGTTGATGACCCACAAGTATAGGGGATCAATCGTAGTCCTTTCGATAAGTAAGATTGTCGAACCCAACGAGGAGCAGAAGGAAATGACAAGTGGTTTTCAGCAAGGTATTTTTTGCAAGCACTGAAATAGTCGGTAACAAGTAGTTTGATAGCAAGATAATTTGTAACGAGCAAATAACGATAACGGTAAATAAAGTGCAGCAAGGTAGCCCAATCCTTTTGTGGCAAAGGACAGGCCAAAACGGTCTCTTACGATAAGCAAAGCGTTCTTGAGGATACACGGGAATTTCAGCATATCATTTTCATCATGTTGGTTTGATTCGTGTTCGCTACTTTGATAATTTGATATGTGGATGGACCGGTGTTTAGGTGATGTTCTTACTTGAACAAATCTCCTACTTATGGTTAACTCCCTCGCGAGCATCCGCAACTACGAGAAAAGTATTAAGATAAAATCTAACCACAGCATTAAAATTTTGGATCCAAATCGGTCCCTTACGAAGTAGCGCATAAACTAGGGTTTAAACTTCTGTCACTCTAGCAATCCATCATCTAATAACTACTCCACAATGCATTCCCTTAGGTTTGCTCTCATCACAAATGAGATTGCCAGCTTAGGAAGTGAAGAGATGATCAACAAATTCATCATCAAGAAGATCCTAAGAGCCTTGGATGGAAATACGACACCATGTGCACTTTGATCCAAATGATGCCCAATTACAAAGATCTCAAGCCCACGGAAATCATTGATAGAATTGTTGCTCATGAGATATCACTCAAGGATAAACATCTCCACAACAAGTCAAGCAGTGCTTATAAAGCTTCAAGTGATACTCCTACAACATCAAGCGAAAAGCAAGTCTCCAATGAAGAATTAAGCTTAATGTTGAAGAACTTCAACAAGTTTTACAAGAATAGAAGCAAAGAGAGAAGCTCCAAGTCAAGGTCCTACAATGACAAAAGATCTTCTAGTTGTGATCATAATTGCTACAATTGTGGAAGACCCACACACTGCTCAAATGAGTGTACGGCTCCCTACAAGAAAAGAGATGACTCACCTCAAAAAGAGAGAAGGAGTAGAGATGGTCGTTATGAATGAAGACCCTCTCGTAGAAGCAAGGATTCTGAAAGGAAGAACAAGTCATCAAAGAGCTACATAAGATAAAGACATCAAGCTCACGTTGGTGAATGGGTATCCAGTTCCGACTCCTACAACTACTCCGAGAGAAGCTATCACTCTGACTCCAACTATACTCAATATGAAGGTGTTGCCCATCTTGCACTTGTGTCATCCAACTCCTACAACATATTTGACTCACCAAATGAAAGAATTGGAAGATGCTTCATGGCTAAAAGCCCTAAGGTATCACACCCTGATGTAACGCCCTCGATGTGGCTATATCTCCCACGTGTCGAAGCACGACTTAGAGGCATAACCGCATTGAAAGCAATGTCGCAAGTGAGGTAATCTTCACACAACCCATGTAATGCATAAGGGAAAGATATACATAATTGGCTTACAATCGCCACTTCACACAATTACATGAATAAAGCATTACATCATCCAAATACAATCAAGGTCCGACTACGGAACCAAAAGAAAAGAAGAACCCCAAGTGCGACAAAGGTCCCTGATCGACCCCAACTGGACTCCACTATTGATTAACTGGAACAGAACAACACAAAGGACAAGATCTTCATCGAGCTCCTCCTGAGCTTGGTTGCGTCACCTGCTCGGACTCATCGGCACCTGCAAGCTGGTTTTGGAAGTATCTGTGAGTCACGGGGACTCAGCAATCTCACACCCTCACGATCAAGACTATTTAAGCTTATGGGTAAGGTAAAGGTATGAGGTGGAGCTGCAGCAAGCGACTAGCATATATGGTGGCTAACATACGCAAATGAGAGCGAGAAGAGAAGGCAAAGCACGTTCGAGAAAGTATGATCAAGAAGTGATCCTAAAACAACCTACGTCAAGCATAACTCCAACACCGTGTTCACTTCCCGGACTTCACCGAGAAGAGACCATCACGGTTACACACACGGTTGATGTATTTTAATTAAGGTCAACTTTAGGTTTTCTACAACAGGACATTAACAAATTCCCATCTGCCCATAACCGCGGGCACGACTTTCGAAAGTTCAAATCCCTGCAGGGGTGTACCAACTTAGCCCATGACAAGCTCCCACGGTCAACGAAGGAATAGACCTCCTCCCGAGACATTCCGATCAGACTCGGTATCCCGGTTCTACAAGACATCCTCGACAATGGTAAAACAAGTCCAGCAAAGCCGCCCGATGTGCCGACATCCTGATGGGAGCTGCACATATCTCGTTCTCAAGGCAACACCGGATAGGTCAAGCTACGAGTAAAACCAGCCCTCAAGTTTCCCCGAGGTGGCCCCGTAGGCTGCCCATTTCGGACCAACACTTAGACAAGCACTGGCCCGGGGGGGGGGGGGTTAAAATAAAGATGACCCTTGGGCTAGCCTAACCCAAGGGAAAAAGAGGCTAGGTGGCGAATGGTAAAACCAAGGTTGGGCCTTCCTGGAGGAGTTTTATTCAAAATGAACTGTCAAGGGGTTCCCATTATAAGCCAACCGTGTAAGGAACGCAAAATCCGGGAACATAACACCGATATGGCGGAAACTAGGGCGGCAAGAGTGGAACAAAACACCAGGCATAAGGCCGAGCCTTCCACCCTTTACCAAGTATATAGATGCATTAATTAAATAAGGTATATTGTGATATCCCAACAAGTAAACATGTTCCAATAAGGAACAACATCTCCATGTTCCAACAAGGAACAAACTTCAATCTTCACCTGCAACTAACAACGCTATAAGAGGGGCTGAGCAAAGCGGTAACATAGCCAAACAATGGTTTGCTAGGACAAGGTGGGTTAGAGGCTTGGTTCACAATATAGGTGGCATGATAAGCAAGTGGTAGGTATCGCGGCATAGGCATAGCAAAAGAGCGAGCAACTAGCAAGCAAAGATAGAAGTGATTTCGAGGGTATGGTCATCTTGCCTGAAATCCCGCAAGGAAGAAGAACGAGTCCATGAAGAAGACAAACGGATGAAGTCGAACGGGTCCTCACAACACGATGTTACCGGATCCAACCCGAAGAAGCAAACACCGAAAAGAAGCACACAACATAGTAAACAACCAACACATGAACATGGTATGATATGCGGGATGCGGTATGCGATGCATATGCATGATTTGACAAGGAATGATTGAACCTGGCCTCAACTTGGAAATCCAAGTGTGCCACTGGAAAGGTGGGATGATTTCGCTTGAAAACGATATAAAGATCACCGGAATCGGAGTTACGGTTTGGAAATGGCAAGCAATTCAAATATGGCACTGGTCTGCGATTTACAGCAAGTAGCCATCTAAATGCAACAAGATGAGCATGCTACGGCACTCAATCATGGCAAAAAAATACATGGCAGGGATCCATTCATTATTCTTAACAAAAGATGAACACTGAGCTACGGCCAATTCATCCATTAACAGGTTCAAACAAGCATGGCAAAAATGCAATTGGTAAATAGATCTCAGACTTAGTGAAATTAACACTTGTCTGGAATTTCAAATCAGGTAGCACACTTTGGAGCATGAAAACTATAAGCTACAGGGCCTTAACATGGCAATGTAAAGCATGGCATGGAGCTACTCAAATAGCTTAACAAAAGTCCCTTAGTGACCTTGAGCCAAAAGGGATCAGAAAATACAATTGCAAGCATGTGAACATGGCAAAAACATAATCAGGTTACAGACTTAGTGAAAAACTGGAGCATGCAAAACAGATAGCAAGTAGGCATGATTACGAGCTTGATGCACTCACTACAGAGCAAGGCATGACAATCTAAGCATACATCCATCAAGAATACACATTATACAAGCTAGGCATGGCAAGAACAATAACATAGCATGTACGGATGAACTACAACATCCTCGGCAAAATCGCTAACAAGTAGACAATCTGCCCAGATTCACGAAATAGCAAAAATAGAGCTCGATTGACTCAAGCTAGGGTGCTCCATAATTGCAAACAAAGACATGGATGGATAGAGCACTATAATATTAACAAAACATCCTTACTGAACATCCTCAAAAGAGGTACGGATCACTAGGAAACAACATGAACATGTGGCATATTGAAATAAACAGATCAAGGACTTAGTGGAATTGCTAAGTCCCTGAAATCAGCATTAACGAATGCACCACTTTGCAAGCTTGTTCTAGTCACCACACACATCACAAAAATACATGAATAGCACCCCTGGAAAGATGACATGGCATATAACAAAACACATGTAGAGCTCAAGGGCATATCATGCACACAATAATCATCACAAAAAATGACAAATATCTAATTGGAGCAACAGATCTGACAATTAACTCAAATAGCTCTCTTCCAACAGCATTTCGGGCATCAAGATGAGCTCAAATGAAAATGATGCAATGAGATGAAATGATGTATTCTCTGAGACGAACATTTTGATATGCTATATGCTCAAATCGGAGCTACGGATGCAAAGTTACGGCACGATGAACATGGGCATATGAATCTGGGAAAAAGGACTTGGACGAATTTTACCCTCTCAGGAACAGATCTAGGGTTGACTTGCACGTGGTTCGAGGTAGGGCCGCATCTCGAGCTTCACCGGAGCTGGGCCGCGCTGGGAGGCGAGGCCATGGCGAGGCACGACGACGGGGAGGTCGGATCCGGCCGGAGTCGGGGCCAGGGTGGCCGGATCGAGCGCCGGCGAGGAGAAGACAGCGCGGGGCGGCGCTGCCAATCCCTGGCAGAGAGAGGAGGGATGAGGATCGCGGAGAGAGAGGGAAACAGGAGGAGAGGAGGGCGGCGACCTGGAGAACGGCGGCGAGGCTCCGGCCGGCGGCGGAACGCAGGCGGCGAGGGCGGGCAACGACCGAGCGCGGGGCGGCGCGAGCAGGCAGCTCGGGCCTGTTGCGGGCTGGCGGCGCGGCCAGATGGGCCCGGGAGGGCCACACGCGGGCTCGGGCGGGCCGCGGTGGAGGCACTGAGGCAGGGGCGACGTGGCAGGCGCCGGTTGGCCACGGGTGTCTACGAGGCGGCGGCTAGCCAACCAGGGCGCGCCAAGTGGCGGGGGCGCGGTGGCCAGTGCCGGAAAACGAGGGGGAGGCGGTTGGATGGGGCTGGCGGCGCGGATTTCGAGGTGGCGGCGGCGGCTGATCCGAGGGGGGAGGCTAGAGGTAGGTGGAGGGGCTTGGGATGCCAAATTTGGAATGGGGGGTTGTATATATAGGGAAGGTTAGGGTTTGAGGGGGTTTGGAGGGGTTTTCGGAGCCTCCGATCGCGATCCGACGGATCCGATCGAGAGAGGGATTGGGTAGGCCTAGGTGGAGAGAGAGAGACTTGGGCTGAGGAGAGAAGAGAAAAGAAACCCGACAACGGTTTTTTGGAGACCGAAACGTCCGGCGAAAATACCGGCAATGGTGCCGCTATATATTTAATGGTCGGGCTATCAAACGAGCACCGAATGCGACGAAACCTGACAGGCGGTCTACGGTAGTAAACCAAGGCCGCTTGGCAAGTCTCGGTCCAATCCGGAAACGTTTAACCCCCCACACATGAAAAGAAGGTAGAAATGACCACCGGAGGAGATAGGAGCGCCGGATTGCAAAACGGACAACGGGAAAAATGCTCGGATGCATGATACGAACATGTATGCAAATGAAATGCATATGATGACATGATATGCAATGCATGACACGCAAGCAATGACAAGACAACAACAGCGAATAACTGGACGACACCTGGCACATCGGTCTCGGGGCATTACACCTGAGTATGTTGATTTCAATAGTGATGAAGATGATTTGCTAGGTGATGATGATTTACTTGTTGACAACACTAGTGATGAAAACTATGATGAACTTGCTAGTAATCATGCTAATCAAGATGAAACGAATGACAATGATAAGAAGGAGATTGAGCGTCTAACTAAAGAATTAAACACTCTTAAGTTAGCTCATGAAACAACTCTAGAGGGAGAGCTCCTAAGGACTCATGAGAAGCTATGCTTCGAGAAGAAAAATTTAGAGCAAAATCACGAGTTTCTAAAAGCTATCAATGATGATCTTTGAAAGAAGAGTTCTTCTTATCTTTCCAAACATCTCCTCTTGTCTACTTATATGCCAAAAGTAAATTCTAGCAACAAGAACAAGAAAGATTCTTCCTCTAGTAGTAATAATAACCATGTTAAATCTAATATTGTTGCTTCTAGTAGTTCTCTTGATTCCACTAATGATTCTCTTAGCCAAGTTACACTTGAGCGAGAAAATAGCTTATTGAAGGGAATTATAGAGAAAGGTGTTTACAAGAGCCTTGCTGGAACTAAGCAATTTGAGGAAATTGTACGCAAGCAAGGAAGACACTAGAAGAACCAAGGTGTTGGTTTTGAATGAAAGTTCAATGCCAATGGAGTTGAGTGGGAAGAAGATCAATACCCGAAGACGAAGTTTGTTCCTCAACAAGAGAAGTATGACCCCACTTTTTTCAAGGGAACACAAGCTCAAGATGATCTTCCACCACAAGACCACAAGCTAAAAGGCAAGGACAAGATTCAAGAAGAGATTGACTCATTTGAAGAAGCTCCTAAGGCCATGGTCAAGTGGGTTCCCAAGACTACATCAAGCTCTACATCATCAAGTTCGACTACAACTCCAAGGATTCCCATCAAGTTGATGTGGATCCCAAAGAAGAAGAACTAGAGCGTTCTTGAGGGTGACTCTGCCAACATATTTCACTCATATTCATTTTGGCGAGGACTTGTGCAAACAACTTTCATATCTTGCACTAGTTCATGGAGTCACAAACCCTCTTGTTGGTAAGACAAGGGACAAGGTAACCTAATGCTTTCATGGACATCATCACATGTGCAATTCACTCTATGTCTATGGATAGCCTTGTATGTTCCTTGTGGGACTAACCCATGTAGTTATTGAAAGTGCAACTCTCCAATGGATTGCTCCAAAAGATCTACATCAACATTGAGAATCCACATCTTCACTATCTACTGAAGGAAATATTCCCTAGGGGCAATAATAAAGTTGTTATTTTATATTTTCTTATATCATGATAACTGTTTATTATTCATGCTAGAATTGTATTAACCGGAAACTTGATACATGTGTGGATACATAGACAAAACACTCTGTCCCTAGTAAGCCTCTACTAGACTAGCTCGCTAATCAAAGATGGTTAAGTTTCCTAACCATAGACATGTGTTGTCATTTGATGAATGGGATCACATCACTAGGAGAATGATGTGATGGACAAGATCCATTTATTAGCTTAGCATTATGATCGTTCAGTTTTATTGCTATTGCTTTCTTCATGTCATATACATATTCCTTTGACTATGAGATTATGCAACTTCCAAATACCGGAGGAATACCTTGTGTGCTATCAAACGTCAGAACATAACTGGGTGATTATAAAGATGATCTACAGGTATTTCCGAAGGTGTTTGTTGGGTTGGCAGATCGAGATTAGGATTTATCACTCCGAGTATCAGAGAGGTATCTCTGGGCCCTCTCGGTAATACACATCATAAGAAGCCTTGCAAGAAGTGACTAATGAGTTAGTTGCGGGATGATGTATTACGGAATGAGTAAAGAGACTTGCTGGTAACGAGATTGAACTAGGTATGAAGATACCGATGATTGAATCTCGGGCAAGTAACATACAGATGACAAAGCGAATAATGTATGTTGTCATTACGGTTTGACCGATAAAGATCTTTGTAGAATATGTAGGAACCAATATGAGCATCCAAGTTGCTGTTGGTTATTTACCGGAGAGGTGTCTCGGTCATGTCTACATAGTTCTCAAATCCGTAGGGTCCGCATGCTTAACATTCGATGACGATTTAGTATTATATGAGTTATGTGATTTGGTGACCGAATGTTGCTCGGAATCCCGGATGAGATCACGAACATGACGAGGAGTCTCGAAATGGTAGAGAGGTAAAGATTGATATATAGGACAATGGTATTCGGACACCAGAAGTGTTTCAGATAGTATCGGGTATTTACCGGAGTACCGGGGGGGTTACCGGAACCCCCCGGGGGAAGAGATGGGCCATATGGGCCATAGGAGGGGAGCACACCAGACCACAAGGGTGCCCCCCAAGGAAGGATCCCGAGTGGGTAAAGGAAAAAGATCGGCCCTCCTTTCCTTCTCCCCTTCCCCTTCCCTTTTCCTTCTCCAGAAATATGGAAAGGGGGGCTGAATCAGGATAGGACCCCAAGTAGGATTCCTCCTACTTGGGGTGCCCCGTGGATGCTCCCCTCCCCCTCCCACCTATATATACGTGGGGAGGGGGTGCCTAGAACACACACCAACAATTTTTAGCCGTGTGCGGCGCCCTCCTCCACAGTTTACGCCTCCGGTCATATCTTCGTAGTGCTTAGGCGAAGCCCTGCGCCGCGGATCACTACACCATCACTGTCACAACGCCATCGTGCTAACGGAACTCATCTTCTTCCTCGACACCTTTGATGGATCAAGAGGACGAGGGACGTCATTGACCTGAATGTGTGCAGAACTCAGAGGTGTCGTATGTTCGGTGCTTGATCAGTCAGATCTAGAAGAAGTTCGACTACATCAACTGCATTGTCAGACGCTTCCGCTTTCGGTCTACGAGGGTATGTGGACACACTCTCCCCCTCTCGTTGCTATGCATCTCCAAGATAGATCTTGTGTGAGCGTAGGAATTTTTTTGAAATTGCATGCTACATTTACCAATAGTGGTACCAGAGCCAGGTCTATGCGTAGATGATATGCATGAGTAGAGCACAAAGAGTTGTGGGCGGTGATCGTCATACTGCTTACCACCAATGTCTTATTTTGATTCGGCGGTATTTTTGGATGAAGCGGCCCAGACCAACCTTACATGACCACGTTCATGAGACAGGTTCCACCGACAGACATGCAACTAGTTCTGCATAAAGGTGGCTGGTGGGTGTCTGTTTCTCCTACTTTAGTTGAATCGAATTTGACTACGGCCGGTCCTTGTTGAAGGTTAAAATAACAAACTTGATAAATCACCATTGTGGTTTTGATGAGTAGGTAAGAACGGTTCTTGCTAGAAGCCCATAACAACCACATAAAACTTGCAACAACAAAGTAGAGGACGTCTAACTTGTTTTTGCAGGGCTTGTTGTGATGTGATATGGTCAAGACATGATGTGATAAATGTTACTGTATGAGATGATCATGATTTGTAAGACATCTGACAACCGGCAGGAGCCTTATGGTTGTCTCTTTATTGTATGAAATGCAAACGCCATGTAATTGCTTTACTTTATCACTATGCGTTAGCGATAGTTGTAGAAGCAATAGTTGGCGAGACAACCATGACGCTACGATGAAGATCAAGGTGTCGAGCCGGTGACGATGGAGATCATGACGATGCTTTGGAGATGGAGATCAAAAGCACAAGATGATGATGGCCATATCATGTCACATATTTTGATATCATGTGATGTTTATCTTTTATGCATCTTATTTTTCTTAGTACGGCGGTAGCATTATAAGATGACCCCTTAACAAAATTTGAAGGTATAAGTGTTCTCCCCGAGTATGCACCGCTGTGACAGTTCGTTGTGTTGAGACACCATGTGATGATTGGGTGTGATAGACTCTACGTTCACATACAACGGGTGCAAGACAGTTTTGCTCATGTGGAATACTCGGGTTAAACTTGACAAGCCTGGCATGTAAAGACCTGGCCTCGGAACACTGGAGACCGAAAGGTCGAACGTGAATCATATAGTAGATATGATCAACATAGAGATGTTCACCATTGATAACTACTCCATCTCATGTGATGATCGGACATGGTTTAGTTGATTTGGATCACCTATCATTTAGATGACTTGAGGGATGTCTATCTAAGTGGGAGTTCTTAAGTAATATGATTAATTGAATTTAATTTATCATGAACTTAGTCCTGATAGTTTTTGCATATCTATGTTGTAGATCAATGGCCCGTGCTACCGTTCCCTTGAATTTTAATGCGTTACTAGAGAAAGCTAAGTTGAAAGATGATGGTAGCAACTACATGGACTGGGTCCATAACTTGAGGATTATCCTCATTGCTGCACAGAAGAATTATGTTCTTGATGCACCGCTAGGTGAAAGGCCTACAATAGGAGCAGATGTTGATGTTATGAACATCTGGCAAGCTCAATCTGATGACTACTCGATAGTTCAGTGTGCCATGCTTTACGGCTTAGAACTAGGACTTCAAAGACGTTTTGAACGTCATGGACCATATGAGATGTTTCAGGAGTTGAAGTTAATATTTCAAGCAAATGCCCAAGTTGAGAGATATAAAGTCCCCAACAAGTTCTATAGCTGTAAGATTGAGGAGAACAGTTATGTCAGTGAACACATACTCGAAATGTCTGGGTATCATAATCACTTGACTAAGCTGGGAGTTAATCTTCCAGATGATAGTGTTATTGACAGAGTTCTTCAGTCACTGCCACCAAGCTACAAAGGCTTTGTGATGAACTAAAATATGCAAGGGATGGATAAGACAATTCCCGAGCTCTTTGCTATGCTCAAAGCTGCAGAGGTAGAAATCAAGAAGGAGCATCAAGTGTTGATGGTTAAAAAGACCACTAGTTTCAAGAAAAAGAGCAAGGGAAAGAAGGGGAACTTCAAGAATAATGGCAAGCAAATTGCCACTCCCGGGAAAAAAACCAAATCTAGACCCAAGCCTGAAATTGAGTGCTTCTACTGCAAAGGGACTGGTCACTAGAAGCGGAACTGCGCTAAGTATTTAGCGGATAAGAAGGATGGCAAAGTGAACAAAGGTATATTTGATATACATGTTATTGATGTGTACCTTACTAATGCTCGTAGTAGCGCCTGGGTATTTGATACTAGTTCGGTTGCTCATATTTGTAACTCGAAACAGGGGCTACGGATTAAACGAAGATTGGCTAAGGACGAGGTGACGATGCGCGTCGGGAATGGTTCCAAGGTTGATGTGATCGCCGTCGGCACGCTACCTCTACATCTACCTTCGGGATTAGTTTTAGACCTGAATAACTATTATTTGGTGCCAGTGTTGACCATGAACATTATATCTGGATCTTGTTTAGTGTGAGACGGTTAGTCATTTAAATCATAGAATAATGGTTGTTCTATTTATATGAGTAATATCTTTTATGGTCATGCACCCTTGAAGAGTGGTCTATTTTTGTTGAATCTCAATTGTGGTGATACACATATTCATAATATTGATGCCAAAAGATGCAATGTTGATAATGATAGTGCAACATATTTGTGGAACTACCGTTTAGGTCATATTGGTGTAAAGCGCATGAAGAAACTCCATGCAGATGGACTTTTTGAATCACTTGATTATGAATCATTTGATACTTGCGAACCATGCCTCATGGGAAAGATGACTAAAACTCCGTTCTCCGGAACAATGGGGCGAGCTAATGACTTATTGGAAATAATACATACCGATGTATGCGGTCCGATGAGTGTTGAGGCTCGCGGCGGGTATCCTTATTTTCTGACCTTCACAGATGATTTGAGTAGATATGGGTATATCTACTTGATGAAACACAAGTCTGAAACATTTGAAAAGTTCAAAGAATTTCAGAGTGAAGTGGAGAATCATCGTAACAAGAAAATAAAATTTCTATGATCTGATCATGAAGGCGAATATTTGAGTTACGAGTTTGACCTTCATTTAAAACAATGTGGAATAGTTTCACAACTCACGCCACCTGGAACACCACAGCTTAATGGTGTGTCTGAACGTCATAACCATACTCTATTGCATATGGTGCGTTCTATGATGTCTCTTACCGATTTGCCTTTATCATTTTGGGGTTATGCATTAGATACAGCTACATTCATGTTAAATAGGGCATCGTCTAAATCCTTTGAGACGACACCGTTTGAACTATGGTTTGGCAAGAAACCAAAGTTGTCATTTCTTGAAGTTTGGGGTTGCGATGCTTATGTGAAAAGGCTTCAGCCTGATAAGCTCGAACCCAAATCAGAGAAGTGCGTCTTCATAGGATACCCTAAGAAACAATTGGGTACACCTTCTACCACAAATCCGAATACAAGATATTTGTTGCCAAGAATGGAAACTTTCTATAGAAGGAGTTTCTCTCGAAAGAAGTGAGTGGGAGGAAAGTAGAACTTGATGAGGTAACTATACCTTCTCTCGAATTTGAAAGTAGCTCATCACAGAAAACCGTTCCCATGATGCCTACACCAACTAGAGAGGAAGCTAATGATAATCATCATGAAACTTCAGATCAAGTTACTACTAAACATCGTAGGTCAACCATAGCATGTTCTGCACCAGAGTGGTACGGTAACCCTGTTCTGGAAGTCATGTTACTAGACCATGATTAACCTACGAACTACGAAGAAGCAATGATGAGCCCAGATTCCGATAAATGGCTTGAGGCCATGAAATTTGAGATAGGATCCATGTATGAGAACAAAGTGTGGACTTTGGTTGACTTGCCCGATGATCGGCGAGCCATAGAGAATAGATGTATCTTCAAGAAGAAGACTGATGCTGATGGTAATGTTACTGTGTACAAAGCTCGACTTGTCGCGAAAGGTTTTTGACAAGTTCAAAGAGTTGACCACGATGAGACTTTCTCACCCATAGCGATGCTTAAGTTTGTCTGAATCATGTTAGCAATTGCCGCATTTTATGATTATGAAATATGGCAAATGGATGTCAAAACTGCATTCCTTAATGGATTTCTTAAAGAAGAGTTGTATATGATTCAACCAGAAGGTTTTGTCAATCCTAAAGGTGCTAACAAAGTGTGCAAGCTCTAGCGATCCATTTATGGACTGGTGCAAGCATCTTGGAGTTGGAATATACGCTTTGATGAGGTGATCAAAGCATATGGTTTTATATAGACTTTTGGAGAAGCTTGTATTTACAAGAAAGTGAGTGGGAGCTCTGTAGCATTTCTAATATTATATGTGGATGACACATTGTTGATTGGAAATGATGTAGAATTTCTAGATAGCATAAAAGGATATTTTAATAAAAGTTTTTCAATGAAAGACCTCGGTGAAGCTGCTTATATATTGGGCATCAAGATCTATAGAGATAGATCAAGACGCTTAATAGGACTTTCACAAAGCACATACCTTGATAAAGTTTTGAAGAAGTTCAAAATGGATCAGTCAAAGAAAGGGTTCTTGCCTGTGTTACAAGGTGTGAAGTTGAGTCAGACTCAATGCCCTACCATTGCAGAAGATAGAGGGAAAAATGAAAGTCATTCCCTGTGCCTCAGCCATAGGTTCTATCATATATGCTATGATGTGTACTAGACCTGATGTGTGCCTTGCTATAAGTTTAGCAGGGACGTACCAAAGTAATCCAGGAGTGGATCACTAGAGAGCAGTCAAGAACATCCTAAAATACCTGAAAAGGACTAAGGATATTTTTCTCGTTTATGGAGGTGACAAAGAGCTTGTCATAAATAGTTACGTCGATTCTAGCTTTGACATTGATCCGGATGACTCTAAGTTGCAAACCGGATACATATTTATATTGAATGGTGGAACGGTCAGTTGGTACAGTTCCAAGCAGAGACAGGTGTTGTCATTTGATGAACGGGATCACATCATTAGGAGAATGATGTGATGGACAAGACCCATCCGTTAGCTTAGCATAATGATCGTTAAGTTTTATTATTATTGCTTTCTTCATGACTTATACATATTCCTCTGGCTATGAGATTATGCAACCCCCGAATACCGGAGGAACACCTTGTGTGCTATCAAACGTCACAACGTAACTGGGTGATTATAAAGATGCTCTACAGGTGTCTCCGATGGTGTTTGTTGGGTTGGCATAGATCGAGATTAGGATTTGTCACTCCGAGTATCGGAGAGGTATCTTTGGGCCCTGTCGATAATACACATCATAAGAAGCCTTGTAAGTAAAGTGACTAATGAGTTAGTTGCGAGATGATGTATTATGTAACAAATAAAGAGACTTGCTGGTAACAAGATTGAACTAGGTATGAAGATACCGACGATCGAATCTCGGGCAAGTAACATACCGATGACAAAGGGAATAACGTATGTTGTCATTACGGTTCGACCGATAAAGATCTTCGTAGAATATGTAGTAACCAATATGAGAATCCAGGTTCCACTGCTGATTATTAACCGGAGAGGTGTCTCGGTCATATCTACATAGTTCTCGAACCCGTAGGGTCCACACGCTTAACGTTCGGTGACGATTTAGTATTACATGAGTTATGTGATTTGGTGACCGAATGTTGTTCAGAGTCCCGGATGAGATCACAGACATGACGAGGAGTCCCTAAATGGTAGAGAGGTAAAGATTGATATATAGGACGACGGTATTCGGACACCGGAAGTGGTCCGGATAGTATCGGGTATTTATTGGAGTACCGGGGGGGGGGGGGGGGTTATCGGAACCCCCCGGGGGAAGATATGGGCCATATAGGCAATATGAGGGGAGCACACCAGCCCACAAGGGTGGCGCCCCCCCAAGGAAGGAGGCCGAGTGGGGAAAGGAAAAACAGGGGGTTCGGCCCCCCTTTCCTTCTCCCCTTCCTCTTCCATTTTCCCTCTCTGGAAATATGGAAAGGGGGGGCGGAATTGGGATAAGACGCCAAGTAGGATTCCTCCTACTTGGGGCGCCCCATGGATGCTCCCCTCCCCCTCCCACCTTGATGTCTGCTAGAACTACATCAATATTCCCCAAAGCGGAAGGGATGATGCAGCACAACTATGGTAGGTATTTCCCTTAGTGATGAGACCAGCGTTATCATACCAGTAGGAGAACCAAGCAACACTACGTAAACAACACCTGCATACAAATAACAAATACTCGCAACCTGACATGTTAAAGGGGTTGTCAATCCCTTTCGGGTAACGGTGCCACAAATTGGCAAACAGACATGATAAAAATATGATAGATAGGATAAATAGATCTCGGATAAAATAAATTGCAGCAATGTATTTTTGTATTATTGGTTTAGTAGATCTGAAAATAAAAGGCAAATAAAATAGATCGCAAAGGCAAATATATTAAAGAAGAGGCCCGGGGCCGTAGGTTTCACTATTGGCTTCTCTCGAGAAAAATAGCAAACGGTGGGTAAATGAATTACTGTTGGGCAATTGATAGAACTTCAAATACTCAAGATGATATCCAGGCAATGATCATTATATAGGCATCACGTCCAAGATTAGTAGATCGACTCCTGCCTGCATCTACTACTATTACTCCACACATCGACCGCTATCCAGCATGCATCTAGTGTATTAAGTTCATGGAGAAACGGAGTAATGCAACAAGAACGATGACATGATGTAGACAAGATCTTTTTATGTAGAAATAGACCCCATCTTGTTATCCTTAATGGCAACGATACATACGTGTCGGTTCCCCTTCTGTCACTGGGATCAAGCACCGTAAGATCGAACCCATCACAAAGCACTTCTTCCCATTGCAAGATAAATAGATCAAGTTGGCCACACAAAACCCAAATATCGGAGAAGAAATACGAGGCTATAAGAAATCATGCATATAAGAGATCAAAAAAGACTCAAATAACTTTCATGGATAAAAAGAGATAGATCTGATCATAAACTCAAAGTTCATCGGATCCCAACAAACACACCACAAAAAATTACATCATATGGATCTCCAAGAGACCATTGTATTGAAAATCAAACGAGAGAGAGGAAGCTGATATGTCTCCAACGTATCTATAATTTTTTATTGTTCCATGCTATTATATTATTTGTTTTGGATGTTTAATGGGCTTTAATATACTCTTTTATATTATTTTTAGGACTAACCTATTAACCGAAGGCCCAGTGAAAATTGCTGTTTTTTTGCCTATCTTAGTGTTTCGCAGAAAAGGAATATCAAACGGAATCCAAACAGAACGAAACCTTCGCGAGGATCTTTCTTGGAACAAACACAATCCAGGAGACTTGGAGTGTAAGTCAGAGACGCAACGAGGCAGCCACGAGGCAGGAGGGCGTGCACAGGAGGGGTAGGCACGCCCCCACCCTTGTGGGCCCCTCGTAGCTCCACCGACCTACTTCTTTCGCCTATATGTACTCTTATACCATGGAAACATCTAGGGGAGCCACGAAACCACTTTTCCACCGCCGCAACCTTCTGTACCCGTGACATCCCATCTTGGGGCCTTTTCTAGCGATCTGCCGGAGGGGGATTTGATCACGAAGGGCTTCTACATCAACACCATAGCCTCTCCGATGATTTGTGAGTAGTTTACCACAGACCTTCGGGTCCATAGTTATTCGCTAGATGGCTTCTTCTCTCTCTTTGGTTCTCAATACAAAGTTCTCCTCGATGTTCTTGGAGATCTATTTGATGTAATACTTTTTGCGGTGTGTTTGCCGAGATCCGATGAATTGTGGGTTTATGATCAAGATTATCTATGAACAATATTTGATTTTTCTCTGAATTCTTATATGCATGATTTGATATCTTTGCAAGTCTCTTCGAATTATCGGTTATCGGTTTAGTTTGGCCTACTAGATTGATCTTTCTTGCAATGGGAGAAGTGCTTAGCTTTGGGTTCAATCTTGCGGTGCTTGATCCTAGTGACAGAAATGGAATCGACACATATTGTATTGTTGCCATCGAGGATAAAAATATGGGGTTTATATCATATTGCTTGAGTTTAACCCTCTACATTATGTCATCTTGTCTAATGCGTTACTCTGTTCTTATGAACTTAATACTCTAGATGCATGCTGGATAGCGATCGATGTGTGGAGTAATAGTAGTAGATGCAAAATCGTTTCAGTCTAGTTGACACGGATGTGATGCCTATGTTCATGATCAAGCCTAGATATTCTCATAACTATGCGCTTTTCTATCAATTGCTCGGCAGTAATTTGTTCACCCACCGTAATATATGCTATCTTGAGAGAAGCCACTAGTGAAACCTATGGCCCCTGAGTCTACTTTACATCATATAAGTTTCCGATCTATAATTCTAGTTTACTATTTATTTTGCAATCTTTACTTTCCAATCTATACAACAAAAATACCAAAAATATTTATCTTATTATCTTTATCAGATCTCACTTTTTGCAAGTGGTCGTGAAGGGATTGACAACCCCTTTATCGCGTTGGTTGCAAGGTTCTTGATTGTTTGTGTAGGTACTAGGCGATTTGCGTGTAGTATCCTACTAGATTTATACCTTGGTTCTAAAATATTGAGGGAAATACTTACGCTACTTTGCTGCATCACCCTTTCCTCTTCAAGGGAAAACCAACGCATGCTCAAGAGGTAGCAAGAAGGGTTTCTGGCGCCGTTGCCGGGGAGATCTACGCTCAAGTCAAGACATACCAAGTACCCGTCACAAACTCTTATCCCTCGCATTACATTATTTGCCATTTGCCTCTCGTTTTCCTCTCCCCCACTTCACCTTTGCTGTTTTGTTCGCACTTTTTTCGTTTGTTTCTTTTCGCTTGCCTCTTGTGTTTTTGGGTGTTAGTATCCCCGTTTTGCTTTTATGGCTCCACCAAAAAGCGTTGATCCTCACCTTAGAAGGTTGGAAGAAATTGAAAACAATGTTAGAAGCTTTATGTCTTTGCAATTTGAGCATAGTAATTTCTTCAGAAACGAGGTCAAAGAACAGGAAAGTTTTATGGAGTACATGAATAAAGAGCTCGATGATATGTCTAAGGAATTTTATGGTTTGAAATATCAGTTTGCTCATCTTGAAAACTCAATAGCCCAAATTTCGGATAAGCAAGCCACCTTAGTTAATAATATGGCCGCTAAACTGGAACATCTAGATAATAATAATGATGAAGATCTAAAAGTGATTGATGTGTCTCCTATTAAATCTTTGTTTTCCAATATGAATCTTGATAAAGATGGGACTGGAGGTGAGTCAACTTTAGTTAAAAGGCATCCCAATGATTCAGAGTTTTTAGATCTTGATGCAAAAATTGGTAAAAGTGGGATTGAAGAGGTCAAAACTTTACATAGCAATGAACCCACTATTTTGGATTTCAAGAAATTTAATTATGATAATTGCTATTTTATAGATTGTATTTCCTTGTTGCAATCCGTGTTAAATTCTCCTCATGCTTATGATCAAAACAAAGCTTTTACTAAGCATATCGTCGATGCTTTAATGCAATCTTATGAAGAAAAACTTGAATTATATGTTTCTATCCCTAGAAAACTTTATGATGAGTGGGAACCTACTATTAAAATTAATATTAAAGATCATGAATGCTATGCCTTATGTGATTTGGTGCTAGTGTTTCCACGATTCCAAAAGCTTTGTGTGATGTGTTAGGTTTCCGTGAATTTGATGATTGTTCTTTATATTTGCATCTTGTGGATTCCACCATTAAGAAACCTATGGGAAGGATTAATGATGTTCTTATTGTTGCAAATAGGAATTATGTGCCCGTAGATTTCATCATTCTTGATATAGATTGCAATCCTACATGTCCTATTATTCTTGGTAGACCTTTCCTTAGAATGATTGGTGCAATTATTGACATGAAAAAGGAAATATTAGATTCCAATTTTTGTTAAGGAAAGGCATGGAACACTTTCCTAGAAATAAAATTAAATTTCCTTATGAATAAATTATGAGAGCCACTTATGGATTGCATACCAAAGATGACAATACCTAGATCTATTCTTGTTTTTATGCCTAGCTAGGGGCGTTAAACGATAGCGCTTGTTGGGAGGCAACCCAATTTTATTTTTGTTCCTTGATTTTTGTTCATGTTTAGTAATAAATAAATCATCTATCCTCTGTTATTATTGTGTTTCTATGTTTTAATTAGTGTTTGTGCCAAGCGAAGCCTTTAGGATCTTCTTGGGTTATTGTTATTTGATCTTGCTGAAAAAAACAGAAAGTATGCACTCACGAGAATAATTTTCATTTTTACCACAGAGCGATAAATACAAATTCCAACTGTAGTAGATCAATATACAAATTATTTAGGTCTTCCTAATTTTTCAGAATTTTTGGAGTTATAGAAGTATTCGAAACCTCCAGATTGATACAGACTGTTCTGTTTTTGACAGATTCTGTTTTTCGTGTGTTGTTTGCTTATTTTGATGAATCTATGGCTAGTATCGGGGGGTATGTGTTGGGGAACATTGCAGAAAACAAAAATTTTCCTACGGTTTCACCAAGATCCATCTATGAGTTCATCTAGCAACGAGCGATCGGATGCATCTACATACCTTTGTAGATCGCGAGCGGAAGCGTTCAAAGAACGGGGATGAGGTAGTCGAACACGACGTGATCCAAATCACCGGAGATCCTAGCACCGAACGGACGGCACCTCCGCGTTCAACACACGTACGGTCAGCATAATGTCTCCTTCTTCTTGATCCAGCAAGAGGGAAGGAGAGGTTGAGGAATATGGCTCCAGCAGCAGCACGACGGCGTGGTGGTGATGGAGCTGCAGTACTCCGTCAGGGCTTCGCCAAGCGCTATGGAGGAGGAGGTGTTGGAGAGGGAGAAGGAGGCAACCAAAGGCATGGATGAAAAAGCCCTCCTTCCCTCACTATATATAGGGGTGCCAGGGGGGGCGCCGGCCCTAGGAGATCCAATCTCCTAGGGGGGGCGGCGGCCAAGGGAGGTTTCCCTCCCCCCCAAGGCACCTAGGGGTGCCTTCCACTTGTGGGACTCTTCCCCTTTGGAAACCCTAGGCGCATGGGCCCCTTGGGGCTGGTGCCCTTGGCCCATGTAGGCCAAGGCGCACCCCCTTACAGCCCATGTGGCCCCCGGGGCAGGTGGACCCACCCGGTGGACCCCCGGGACCCTTCCGGTGGTCCCGGTACAATACCGGTGACCCCGAAACTTGTCCCGATGGCCGAAACAACACTTCCTATATATAATTCTTTACCTCCGGACCATTCCGGAACTCCTCGTGACGTCCGAGATCTCATCCGGGACTCCGAACAACATTCGGGTTACTGCATATACATATCCCTACAACCCTAGCGTCACCAAACCTTAAGTGTGTAGACCCTACGGGTTCGGGAGATATGTAGACATGACCGAGACGACTCTCCGGTCAATAACCAACAGCGGGATCTGGATACCCATGTTGGCTCCCACATACTCCACGATGATCTCATCGGATGAACCACGATGTCGAGGATTCAAGCAACCCCGTATACAATTCCCTTTGTCAATCGATATGTTACTTGCCCGAGATTCAATCGTCGGTATCCCAATACCTCGTTCAATCTCGTTACCGGCAAGTCACTTTACTCGTACCGTAATGCATGATCCCGTGACCAGACACTTGGTCACTTTGAGCTCATTATGATGATACATTACCGAGTGGGCCCAGTGATACCTCTCCGTCATACGGAGTGACAAATCCCAGTCTTGATCCGTGTCAACCCAACAGACACTTTTGGAGATACCCGTAGTCTACCTTTATAGTCACCTAGTTACGTTGTGACGTTTGGTATACCCAAAGCACTCCTACGGTATCCGGGAGTTACACGATCTCATGGTCTAAGGAAAAGATACTTGACATTGGAAAAACTCTAGCAAACGAACTATACAATCTTGTGCTATGTTTAGGATTGGGTCTTGTCCATCACATCATTCTCCTAATGATGTGATCTAGTTATCAATGGCATCCAATGTCCATAGTCAGGAAACCATGACTATCTGTTGATCAACGAGCTAGTCAACTAGAGGCTTACTAGGGACATGTTGGTGTCTATTATTCACACATGTATTACGATTTCCGGATAACACAATTATAGCATGAATAAAGACAATTATCATGAACAAGGAAATATAATAATAATGCTTTTATTATTGCCTCTAGGGCATATTTCCAAAAGTCTCCCACTTGCACTAGAGTCAATAATCTAGTTACATTGGGATGAATCGAACACCCATGGAATTCCGGTGTTGATCATGTTTTGCCCTAGGGAGAGGTTTAGTCAACGGATCTGCTACATTCAGGTCCGTATGCACTTTACAAATATCTATGTCTCCATCTTGAACATTTTCACGAATGGAGTTGAAGCGACGCTTGATGTGCCTTGTCTTCTTGTGAAACTTGGGCTCCTTGGCAAGTGCAATAGCTCTAGTGTTGTCACATAAGAGTTTGATTGGCCCCGACGCATTGGGTATGACTCCTAGGTCGGTGATGAACTCCTTCACCCATATTGCTTCATGTGCTGCCTCCGAGGCTGCCATGTACTCCGCTTCACATGTAGATCCCGCCACGACGCTCTGCTTGCAACTGCACTAGCTTACTGCCCCACCATTCAAAATATACACGTATCCGGTCTGTGACTTAGAGTCATCCAGATCTGTGTCAAAGCTAGCGTCGACGTAACCCTTTACGACGAGCTCTTCGTCACCTCCATAAACGAGAAACATTTCCTTAGTCCTTTTCAGGTACTTCAGGATATTCTTGACCGCTGTCCAGTGTTCCTTGCCGGGATTACTTTGGTACCTTCCTACCAAACTTACGGCAAGGTTTACATCAGGTCTGGTACACAGCATGGCATACATAATAGAACCTATGGCTAAGGCATAGGGGATGACACTCATCTCTTCTATATCTTCTGCCGTGGTCGGACATTGAGCTGAGCTCAATTTCATACCTTGTAACACAGGCAAGAACCCCTTCTTAGATTGATCCATATTGAACTTCTTCAATATCTTATCAAGGTATGTGCTTTGTGAAAGACCTATGAGGCGTCTTGATCTATCTCTATAGATCTTGATGCCTAATATATAAGCAGCTTCACCAAGGTCCTTCATTGAAAAACTCTTATTCAAGTAGGCCTTGATGCTGTCCAAGAGTTCTATATCATTTCCCATCAAAAGTATGTCATCTACATATAATATGAGAAATGCTACAGAGCTCCCACTCACTTTCTTGTAAACGCAGGCTTCTCCATAAGTCTGCGTGAACCCAAACGCTTTGATCATCTCATCAAAGCGAATGTTCCAATTCCGAGATGCTTGCACCAGCCCATAAATCGAGCGTTGGAGCTTGCACACCTTGTCAGCATTCTTAGGATCGACAAAACCTTCCGGCTGCATCATATACAATTCTTCCTTAAGGAAACCATTAAGGAATGCCGTTTTGACGTCCATTTGCCATATCTCATAATCGTAGAATGCGGCAATTGCTAACATGATTTGGACAGACTTTAGCTTCGCTACCGGTGAGAAAGTCTCATCGTAGTCAACCCCTTGAACTTGTCGATAACCCTTAGCGACAAGCCGAGCTTTATAGATGGTCACATTACCATCCGCGTCTGTTTTCTTCTTAAAGATCCATTTATTTTCTATGGCTCGCCGTTCAACGGGCAAGTCAGTCAAAGTCCATACTTCGTTTTCATACATGGATCCTATCTCGGATTTCATGGCTTCTAGCCATTTGTCGGAATCCGGGCCCGCCATCGCTTCTTCATAGTTCGAAGGTTCACCATTGTCTAACAACATGATTTCCAAGACAGGGTTGCCGTACCACTCTGGTGCGGAACGTGTCCTTGTGGACCTTCGAATTTCAGTAGGAGCTTGATCAGACGTATCTTGATCATTATCATTAACTTCCTCTCTAGTCGGTGCAGGCACCTCAGGAACATTTTCTTGAGTTGCGCCATTTTCCGGTTCAAGAGGTAATACTTCATCAAGTTCTACTTTCCTCCCACTTACTTCTTTCGAGAGAAACTCCTTCTCTAGAAAGGATCCATTCTTGGCAACAAAGATCTTGCCTTCGGATCTGAGGTAGAAGGTATACCCAATAGTTTCTTTAGGGTATCCTATGAAGACGCATTTTTCCGACTTGGGTTCGAGCTTTTCAGGTTGAAGTTTCCTGACATAAGCATCGCATCCTCAAACCTTTAGAAATGACAGCTTAGGTTTCTTCCCAAACCATAATTCAAACGGTGTCGTCTCAACGGATTTCGACGGAGCCCTATTTAAAGTGAATGCGGCAGTCTCTAAAGCATACCCCCAAAAGGATAGCGGTAAATTGGCAAGAGACATCATAGATCGCACCATATCTAATAGAGTGCGATTACGACGTTCGGACACACCATTACGCTGAGGTGTTCCAGGCGGCGTGAGTTGTGAAACTATTCCACATTTTCTTAAGTGTGTGCCAAACTCGTGACTCAAGTATTCTCCTCCACGATCTGATCATAGGAACTTGATTTTCCTGTCACGTTGATTCTCAACCTCACTCTGAAATTCCTTGAACTTTTCAAAGGTTTCAGACTTGTGTTTCATTAAGTAGACATACCCATATCTACTTAAGTCATCAGTGAGGGTGAGAACATAACGATAGCCACCGCGAGCCTCAATACTCATTGGACCGCACACATCAGTATGTATGATTTCCAATAAGTTGGTTGCTCGCTCCATTGTTCCTGAGAACGGAGTCTTGGTCATTTTACCCATGAGGCATGGTTCGCACGTGTCAAATGATTCATAATCAAGAGACTCTAAAAGTCCATCTGCATGGAGCTTCTTCATGCGTTTGACACCTATGTGACCAAGGCGGCAGTGCCACAAGTATGTGGGACTATCATTATCAACCTTACATCTTTTGGTACTCACACTATGAATATGTGTAGCAATACGCTCGAGATTCATTAAGAATAAACCATTCACCATAGGAGCATGACCATAAAACATATCTCTCATATAAATGGAACAACCATTATTCTCGGATTTAAATGAGTAGCCATCTCGAATTAAACGAGATCCCGATACAATGTTCATGCTCAAAGCTAGCACTAAATAACAATTATTGAGGTTTAAAACTAATCCCGTAGGTAAATGTAGAGGCAGCGTGCCGACGGTGATCACATCGACCTTGGAACCATTCCCGACGCGCATCGTCACCTCGTCCTTCGCCAGTCTCCGCTTATTCCACAGCTCCTGCTTTGAGTTACAAATGTGAGCAACTGCACCGGTATCAAATACCCAAGAGCTACTACGAGTACTGGTAAGGTACACATCAATTACATGTATATCAGATATACCTTTTGTTTTGCCGGCCTTCTTGTCCGCTAAGTATTTGGGGCAGTTCCGTTTCCAGTGACCACTTCCCTTGCAATAAAAGCACTCAGTCTCGGGCTTGGGTCCATTCTTTGGCTTCTTCCCGGCAGCTTTCTTGCCAGGCGCGGCAACTTCCTTGCCGTCCTTCTTGGAGTTCTTTTTACCCTTGCCCTTCTTGAACTTAGTGGTTTTATTTACCATCAACACTTGATGTTCCTTCTTGACTTCTACCTCTGCTGATTTCAGCATTGCAAATACCTCAGGAATGGTCTTTTGCATCCCCTACATATTGAAGTTCATCACAAAGCTCTTGTAGCTTGGTGGAAGCGCCTGGAGGATTCTGTCAATGACCGCGTCATCCGGGAGATTAACTCCCAGCTGAGTCAAGCGGTTATGTAACCCAGACATAGTGAGTGTGTGCTCACTGACAGAACTATTTTCCTCCATCTTACAGCTGAAGAACTTGTCGGAGACCTCATATCTCTCGATTCGGGCATGAGCTTGAAAAACCATTTTCAGCTCTTCGAACATCTCATATGCTCCATGTCTCTCAAAACGCTTTTGGAGCCCCGGCTCTAAGCTGTAAAGCATGCCGCACTGAACGAGGGAGTAGTCATCAGCACGTGTCTGCCAAGCGTTCATAACGTCTTGGTTCTGTGGGACGGGTGGATCACCTAGCGGTGCTTGTAGGACATAATCTTTCTTGGCAGCTATGAGGATGATCCTCAGGTTCCGGACCCAGTCCGTATAGTTGCTGCCATCGTCTTTCAGCTTGGTTTTCTCTAGGAACGCGTTGAAGTTGAGGACTACGTTGGCCATTTGATCTACAAGACATATTGTAAAGATTTTAGACTAAGTTCATGATAATTAAGTTCATCTAATCAAATTATAATGAACTCCCACTTAGATAGACATCCCTCTTCTAGTCATCTAAGTATAACATGATCCGAGTCAACTAGGCCGTGTCCGATTATCACGTGAGACGGACTAGTCAACGTCGGTGAACATCTTCATGTTGATCATATCTTCTATACAACTCATGCTCGACCTTTCGGTCTTCTGTGTTCCGAGGCCATGTCTATACACATGCTAGGCTCGTCAAGTCAACCTAAGTGTTTGCATGTGTAAATCTGTCTTACACCCGTTGTATGTGAACGTTAGAATCTATCACACCCGATCGTCACGTGGTGCTTCGAAACAACGAACTGTCGCAACGGTGCACAGTTAGGGGGAACACTTTCTTGAAATTATTATGAGGGATCATCTTATTTACTACCGTCGTTCTAAGTAAACAAGATGAAAAACATGATAAAAATCACATGCAATCAAATAATAACAGTGACATGATATGGCCAATATCACATAGCTCCTTTGATCTCCATCTTGGGGCTCCATGATCATCTTGTCACCGGCATGACACCATGATCTCCATCATCATGATCTCCATCATTGTGTCTCCATGAAGTTGCTCGCCATCTATTACTTCTACTACTATGGCTAACACGTTTAGCAATAAAGTAAAGTAATTTACATGGCGTTTCTCAATGACACGCAGGTCATACAAAAAATAAAGACAACTCCTATGGCTCCTGCCGATTGTCATACTCATCGACATGCAAGTCGTGATTCCTATTACAATAGCATGAACATCTCATACATCACATATATATCATTCATCATTCATCATTCATCACAACTTTGGCCATATCATATCACAAAGCACTTGCTGCAAAAACAAGTTAGACGTCCTCTAATTGTTGTTGCAAGTTTTACGTGGCTGAAGTAGGGTTCTAGCAAGAACGTTTTCTTACCTACGTGAAAGCCACAACGTGATTTGTCAACTTCTATTTACCCTTCATAAGGACCCTTTTCATCGAATCCGCTCCAACTAAAGTGGGAGAGACAGACACCCGCTAGCCACCTTATGCAACTTGTGCATGTTAGTCGGTGGAACCGGTCTCACGTAAGCGTACGTGTAAGGTTGGTCCGGGCCTCTTCATCCCACAATACCGTTGAAGCAAGATAAGACTAGTAGCGGCAAGAAAGTTGACAACATCTACGCCCACAACAAATTGTGTTCTACTTGCGCAAGAAGAACTACGCATAGACCTAGCTCTGATACCACTGTTGGGGAACGTTGCAGAAAACAAAAATTTTCCTACGGTTTCACCAAGATCCATCTATGAGTTCATCTAGCAACGAGTGATCGGATGCATCTACATACCTTTGTAGATCGCGAGCGGAAGCATTCAAAGAACGGGGATGAGGTAGTCGAACACGACGTGATCCAAATCACCGGAGATCCTAGCACCGAACGGACAGCACCTCCGCGTTCAACACATGTACGGTCAACATAACGTCTCCTTCTTCTTGATCCAGCAAGAGGGAAGGAGAGGTTGAGGAAGATGGCTCTAGCAGCAGCACGACGGCGTGGTGGTGATGGAGCTGCAGTACTCCGTCAGGGCTTCGCCAAGCGCTATGGAGGAGGAGGTGTTGGAGAGGGAGAAGGAGGCAACCAAAGGCATGGATGAAAAAGCCCTCCTTCCCTCACTATATATAGGGGTGCCAGGGGGGGCGCCGGCCCTAGGAGATCCAATCTCCTAGGGGGGGGGGGGGCGGCCAAGGGAGGTTTCCCTCCCCCCCAAGGCACCTAGGGGTGCCTTCCACTTGTGGGACTCTTCCCCTTTGGAAACCCTAGGCGCATGGGCCCCTTGGGGCTGGTGCCCTTGGCCCATGTAGGCCAAGGCGCACCCCCTTACAGCCCATGTGGCCCCCGGGGCAGGTGGACCCACCCGGTGGACCCCCGGGACCCTTCCGGTGGTCCCGGTACAATACCGGTGACCCCGAAACTTGTCCCGATGGCCGAAACAGCACTTCCTATATATAATTCTTTACCTCTGGACCATTCCGGAACTCCTCGTGACGTCCGAGATCTCATCCGGGACTCCGAACAACATTCGGGTTACTGCATATACATATCCCTACAACCCTAGCGTCACCGAACCTTAAGTGTGTAGACCCTACGGGTTCGGGAGATATGTAGACATGACCGAGACGACTCTCCGGTCAATAACCAACAGCGGGATCTGGATACCCATGTTGGCTCCCACATACTCCACGATGATCTCATCGGATGAACCACGATGTCGAGGATTCAAGCAACCCCATATACAATTCCCTTTGTCAATCGATATGTTACTTGCTCGAGATTCGATCGTCGGTATCCCAATACCTCGTTCAATCTCGTTACCGGCAAGTCACTTTACTCGTACCGTAATGCATGATCCCGTGACCAGACACTTGGTCACTTTGAGCTCATTATGATGATGCATTACCGAGTGGGCCCAGTGATACCTCTCCGTCATACGGAGTGACAAATCCCAGTCTTGATCCGTGTCAACCCAACAGACACTTTCGGAGATACCCGTAGTCTACCTTTATAGTCACCCAGTTACGTTGTGACGTTTGGTATACCCAAAGCACTCCTACGGTATCCGGGAGTTACACGATCTCATGGTCTAAGGAAAAGATACTTGACATTGGAAAAACTCTAGCAAACGAACTATACAATCTTGTGCTATGTTTAGGATTGGGTCTTGTCCATCACATCATTCTCCTAATGATGTGATCTCGTTATCAATGGCATCCAATGTCCATAGTCAGGAAACCATGACTATCTGTTGATCAACGAGCTAGTCAACTAGAGGCTTACTAGGGACATGTTGGTGTCTATTATTCACACATGTATTACGATTTCCGGATAACACAATTATAGCATGAATAAAGACAATTATCATGAACAAGGAAATATAACAATAATGCTTTTATTATTGCCTCTAGGGCATATTTCCAACAGTATGAACCATAGAGAAGTTGGAATACAGTAGTTTTAACACCAATATAAATAAATAATGAGTTCATTATAGTACCTTAAAGTGGTGGTTTGTTTTCTTATACTAACGGAGCTCGTGAGATTTTCTGTTGAGTTTTGTGTTGTGAAGTTTTCAAGTTTTTGGGTAAAGATTTGATGGATTTTGGAATAAGGAGTGGCAAGAGCCTAATCTTGGGGATGCCCATGGCACCCCAAGGTAAAATTCAAGGACAACCAAAATCCTAAGCTTGGGGATTCCCCGGAAGGCATCCCCTCTTTCATCTTCGTCTATCGGTAACTTTACTTGAGGCTATATTTTTATTCACCACATGATATGTGTTTTGCTTGGAGTGTCTTGTATGATTTGAGTCTTTGCTTTTTAGTTTACCACAATCATCCTTGCTGTACACACCTTTTGGAGATACACACATGAACCGGAATTTATTGGAATACTATATGTGCTTCACTTATATCTTTTGAGCTAGATAATTTTGCTCTAGTGCTTCACTTATACCTTTTTAGAGCACGGTGGTGGTTTTATTTTGTAGAAATTATTGATCTCTCATGCTTCACTTATATTATTTTGAGAATCTTTTAGAACAGCACGGTAATTTTATTTGGCTATAAAATTAGTCCCAATATGATAGGCATCCAGGATGGGTATAATAAAAACTTTCACATAGAGTGCATTAAATACTATGAGAAGTTTGATACTTGATGGTTGTTTTGAGATATAAAGATGGTAATATTAGAGTCGTGCTAGTTGAGTAATTGTGGAATTGAGAAATACTTGTGTTGAAGTTTGCAAGTCCCGTAGCATGCACGTATGGTAAACGTTGTGTGACAAATTTGAATCATGAGGTGTTCTTTGATGGCTTTCCTTATGAGTGGCGGTCGGGGACGAGCGGTGGTCTTTTCCTACCAATCTATCCCCCTAGGAGCATGCGCATAGTGCTTGGTTTTGATGACTTGTAGATTTTTGCAATAAGTATGTGAGTTCTTTTTGACTAATGTTGAGTCCATGGATTATACGCACTCTCACCCTTCCATCATTGCTAGCCTCTTCAGTACCGTGCATTGCCCTTTCTCACCTCGAGAGTTGGTGCAAACTTCACCGGTACATACAAACCCCTTGATATGATACACTCTATCACACATAAGCCTCCTTATATCTTCCTCAAAACAGCCACCATACCTACGTATTATGGCATTTCCATAGCCATTCCAAGATATATTGCCATGCAACTTTCCACCGTTCCATTTATTATGACATGCTCCATCATTGTCATATTGCCTTGCATGATCTTGAAGTTGACATCGTATTTGTGGCAAAGCCACCTTCATAATTCTTTCATACATGTCACTCTTGATTCATTGCACATCCCGGTACACCGCTAGAGGCATTCACATAGAGTCATATTTTGTTCTAAGTATCGAGTTGTAATTCTTGAGTTGTAAGTAAATAAAAGTGTGATGATTTACATTATTAGAGCATTGTCCCATGTGAGGAAAGGATGATGGAGACTATGATTCCCCCACAAGTCGGGATGAGATTCCGGATGAAAAAGATGAGAGAAAAAGAGAGAAGGGGCAATGTTACTATCCTTTTTCCACACTTGTGCTTCAAAGTAGCACCATGATCTTCATGATAGAGAGTCTATTATTTTGTCACTTTCATATACTACTGGGAATCTTTAATTGTAGAACTTGGCTTGTGTATTCCAATGATGGGCTTCCTCAAAATGCCCTAGGTCTTTGTGAGCAAGCAAGTTGGATGCACACCCACTTAGTTTCTTTTGTTGAGCTTTCATATATTTATAGCTCTAGTGCATCCGTTGCATGACAATCCCTACTCCTTGCATTGACATCAATTGATGGGCATCTCCATAGCCCGTTGATTAGCCACGTCAAGGTGAGACTTTCTCCTTTTTGTCTTCTCACACAACCTCCATCATCATATTCTATTCCACCCATAGTGCTATGTCCATGGCTCGCGCTCATATATTGCATGAAAGTTGAAAGAGTTTGAAAAGGCTAAGTATGAAACAATTGCTTGGCTGGTCATCGGGGTTGTGCATGATGGGAGCATTTTGTGTGACGAAAATGAAGCATGGCCAAACTATATGATTTTGTAGGGATAATCTTTCTTTGGCTATGTTATTTTGATAAGACATAATTGCTTGGTTAGCATGCTTGAAGTATTATTATTTTTATGTCAATATTAAACTTTTGTCTAGAATCTTTTGGATCTAAACATTCATGCCACAATAAAAAGAATTACATTGAAAATTATGTTAGGTAGCATTCCCCTCGTAGCTCCACCGACCTACTTCTTTCGCCTATATATACTCTTATACCCTGAAAACATCCAAGGGAGCCATGAAACCACTTTTCCACCGCCGCAACCTTCTGTACCCGTGAGATCCCATCTTGGGGCCTTTTCCTGCGATTTGCCGGAGGGGGATTCGATCACGGAGGGCTTCTACATCAACACCATAGCCTCTCCAATGATGTGTGAGTAGTTTACCACAGACCTTCAGGTCCATAGTTATTAGCTAGATGGCTTCTTCTCTCTCTTTGGTTCTCAATACAAAGTTCTCGTCGATGTTCTTGGAGATCTATTTGATGTAATACTTTTTACGGTGTGTTTGCCGAGATCCGATGAATTGTGGGTTTATGATCAAGATTATCTATGAACAATATTTGATTCTTCTTTAAATTCTTGTATGCATGATTTGATATCTTTGCAAGTCTCTTCGAATTATCGGTTTAGTGTGGCCTACTAGATTGATCTTTCTTGCAATGGGACAAGTGCTTAGCTTTGGGTTCAATCTTGCGGTGCTCGATCCTAGTGATAGAAAGGGAACCGACACGTATTGTATTGTTGCCATCGAGGATAAAAAGATGAGGTTTATATCATATTGCTTGAGTTTATCACTCTACATGTCATCTTGCCTAATGCGTTACTCTGTTCTTATGAACTTAATACTCTAGATGCATGCTGGATAGCGGTCGATGTGTGGAGTAATAGTAGTAGATGCAGAATCTTTTCGGTCTACTTGACACGGACGTGATGCCTATGTTCATCATCATGCCTAGATATTCTCATAACTATGCGCTTTTCTATCAATTGCTCGGCAGTAATTTGTTCACCCACCATAATATATGCTATCTTGAGAGAAGCCACTAGTGAAACCTATGGCCCCCGGGTCTACTTTACATCATATAAGTTTCAGATCTATAATTCTAGTTTACTATTTATTTTGCAATATTTAGTTTCCAATCTATACAACAGAATCCATCTAGCTACTAACTACGGACCGAAGGTCTACAAAAGACTACTCACGCATCATCGGAGAGGCACCAATGGTATGATGAACCCCTCTGTGATGGTGTCTAGATTGGATCTACTGGTTCTAGACTCTGTGGCGGCTGGAATTGATTTCTGTCGACTCCCCTAGGGTTTCTGGAATATTAGGGTATTTATACAGCAAAGAGGCAGTCCGGGGGGCACCCGAGGTGGGCACAATCCACCAGGGCACGCCTGGGCCTCCAGGCGCGCCCTGGTGGGTTGTGCTCCCCTCAGAGCACCCCCAGGCGCTTTTCCGGCCCATTGGATGTCTTCTGGTCTAAAAAAACCCACAAAAAGTTTCACTGTGTTTGGACTCTGTTTGATATTGACTACTTGTGATGTAAAAAACTTGCAAAAAATAGCAACTGGCACTTGGCACTATGTCAATAGGTTAGTACCAAAAATGATATAAAATGATTATAAAACATCCAAGAATTATAATATAACAGCATGGAACAAAATAAAAAATTATAGCTACGTTGGAGACGTATCAGCATCCCCAAGCTTAATTCTTGCTCGTCCTCAAGTAGGTAAATGATAAAAACCGAATTTTTGATGTGGAATGCTGCGTAACATGTCATCTCATATTCTTTTATTTATAGCATGGTCATTTGGACTTTTATATGATTCAAAGCAATAGTCTAGTTTTGACATGAGGCTTAAATACTCAAGCATATCAACAAGCAACCATGTCTTTCAAAATGTCAACCCTAAAATAAGTTATCCCTGGCCCATCATGCTCAATCATTGATCCATTCATGAAACACACTCGCATATTAGCTACACCCGATGCTCAAGTACGATCATAGTGTCCCCTAGTTGGTGCTTTATAAGAGAAGATGGAGACTCAAATAAAAAATAAAAAATGCATAAAGTAAAGAAAGGCCCTTCGCGGAGGGAAGTAGGGATTTGTAGAGGTGCCAGAGCTCAAAGTGAAAATTGAGAGATAAAAACATTTTGAGAGGCATACTTTTCCCACCAACAAAAACAATTTAGAGTTCCCAACACTTTCCATGCTAGATATATCATAGGCGGTTACCAAACAGAAAAATAAAGTTTATTCCTTTTTCCACCATACTTTCACTTTCCATGGCTAACCATATCCACGGGTGCCTTCCATACCAACACTTTCCAAGGAATTTATTATTTGACACCATAAAGTAAATTCATTTTTCATTTCGGGACTGGGCATCCCTAATACCTTTGCCTTGCTCTCGTGCAATGACAAGTGAATAAACACTCATCGTGAGAATAACACATCTAGCATGGAAAATATTAGCCCCCCTCACCACCTTGCGAGCGGTACGAGCACACAAAAGAGAAATTTATTTTGAAAATTAGAGATGACACATACCAATTTGCTTAGAACAGCAAAAGAATACCACATATAGGTAGGTATAGTGGACTCATATGGTAAAATTGGTTTAAAGGATTTTGGATGCACAAGTAGTGATCATACTTAGTGCGAAATGAAGGCTAGCAAAAGATTAAGAAGCGACTAACCAAGAAACGAATAATCTCATAAGCGAGCATTAAGCATAATTAACACTGAATAATGCACCACAAGTAGTATGTAATTTCATTGCATGACTATTGACTTTCGTGCTTGCATAGGGAATCACAAACCTTAACACCAATATTCCTACTAAAGCATAATTACTCATCAACATGACTCACATATCACATCATCATATCTCAAAACTATTACAAAGAATCAAGTTTATTTTGTCCAATGATCTTCATGAAAGTTTTTATTATATCCTTCTTGGATATCTATCACTTTTGAACTAATTTTCCTGTGTTTCTTTTGATATGCTCAAACAAATATAAGTGAAGATCATGAGCATAATTTTTCTTTCTCTCAAATTAATTTAAGTGAAGCAAGAGAGAATTTCTAGAAAATTTTACTAACTCTCAAATAAATCTAAGTGAAGCAAGAGAAAATTTCTTCAAAAATACTAAGGCACACCGTGCTCAAAAAGATATAAGTGAAGCACTAGAGCAATTCCATAGCTCATAAAGATTTAAGTGAAGCATAGAGAGCAATTCTAACAAGTCATGGCATAATTTTGACTCTCTCAAATAGATGTGTCTAGAAAGGATTCATGACTTAAAACACAAAGCAAAACAAGCAAAGACTCATATCATACAAGACGCTCCAAGAAAAACTCATAGTATGTGATGAATAAAAATATAGCTTCGAATAAAATACCGATGGTCGTTAGAAGAAAGGGGGGATGCCACTCGGGGCATCCCCAAGCTTAGTTGCTTGCTTCTCTTTGGATAATAGCTTGGGATGCCATGGGCATCCCCAAGCTTAGGCTCTTCTTACTCCTTATTCCTTCGTCCATCGTAAGATAACCCAAAACTTGAAAACTTCAATCACACAAAACTCAACAAAACCTTCGTGAGATCCGTTAGTATAAGAAAACAAATCACTACTATAAGTGCTGTCACAAACCAATTAATATTTTATTATTGCATTATACATACTATATTCCAACTTTTCTATGGCAAAAACTCTTCAAAGAAAACCATAGAATCATCAAAACAAGCACACAACGCATAGAAAACAGAATCTGTCAAAAACAGAACAGTCTGTAGCAATCTGGGTATTTCGAATACTTTTGTAACTCCAATAACTCTGAAAAATTAGGACGAACTAAGAAATTTGTATATTAATCTTTTACAAAAATAATTGGTATTTATCATGCCCTGGTTAAAAATGAAAATTATTTTTGTGAGCGCTAAAGTTTCTGTTTTTCAGCAAGATTAAGTAGCTATCACCCAAGAAGATCCTAAAGGCTTTACTTGGCACAAACACTAATTAAAACACAATCAAAACAATAGCATAATTGTGCTAACACTCAAAAACACAATCTTTTTTCTTAGATCCATAAGATGCCCTCATGATTGATTCATATGGTGGCATAATTCTTGTTCTAGGAAAGTGTTCCATACCCTTCCTTAATGGAAATTGGACTTTATATTGCCTTCTTTCATATCAATCACGGCACCAATAGTGCTTAAAAATGGTCTACCAAAAATAATTGGGCAGGACGGATTGCAATCAATATCAAGAACACTAAAATCTATGGGCACATAATTCCTATTTGCAAGAATAAGAACATCATTAATTCTTTGCATAGGCTTTTTAATAGTAGAATCCGCCAAGTGCAATTATAAAGAACACTCTTCAATATCGGTAAGACCAAGCACGTCACATAAAGATTTTAGAATTGTGGAAAAACTAGCACCCAAGTCACATAAAGCAAAACACTCATAATTTTTAATCTTGACTTTGATAGTAGGTTCCCCTTCATCATGTAATTTTCCAGGAATTGAAACTTCTAATTCCAACTTTTCTTCAAAAGCTTTCATCATAGCATCAACAATATGTTTAGTAAAAGCCTTATTTTGTTCATAAGCATGGGGTGAATTTATCATGGATTGCAACAAAGAAATACAATCAATCAAAGAGCAACTATCATAATTAAAGTATTTGTAATCCAAAAAAGTGGACATCACTAGTTAAAGTTTTGACCTCTTCAAACCCACTTTTATCATTTTTCTCAACAAGATTTTCACCCTCCGAATTATCGGGACGCCTTCTAGCTAAAGTTGAATCTTCTCCAGTCCCTTTATCATAAATATTAATTTTACTAAACAAGGAATCAATATAAGAAACACCAATCATTTTAAGATCTTCATTGCTTTTATGAAAGTAATCACTAGAAAATGTTTTTTCTAAAAATTCTCGTCTAGCTCTAAGCATAGCGGTTCTTTTCGTACTTTCATCGATAGAAACATAAAGAGCTTTAATTGATTCCTCAACCTTAGGCACAACAAATTTCATCTTGAGATTTTCTACATCATGAGAAATTCTATCAACACTTCTAGACAAATCATCAATCTTATTCAACTTTTCTTCCATTGTAGCATTGAAAACTTTTTGAGTATTGATAAATTCTTTAATATTATTCTCAAGATCAAAGGTGTTTCTATTATTATAAGGAGGATTAAACCATAGGAATTACCACAATTATTAGAGGAATTATTAGGAAAAGGCCTAGGATTAAAATTACCTCTATAAGCATTGTTATTGAAATTGTTTCGCGAGATAAAATTCACATCTACTGCATCACTATTTTGATCAATCAAAGTAGACAAAGGCATATCATTGAAATCAATAGGAGCACTTTCACTAGCAACCAATTTCATAAGAGCATCAAATTTTTCACTCAAAGAAGAAATTTCTTCAACCGAATTAACTTTTTTTTACTAGTAGGAGCTCTTTCGGTATGCCATTGTGAATAATTTGCCATAATATTATCAAGCAATTTGGTGGCTTCACCCAAATTAATTTCATAAAAGTACCACCCGCAGAGGAATCTAAAAGATAACGAGAAACAAAATTCAACACCGCATAAAAACTTTGTATGATCATCCAAAGATTTAACCCATGAGTTGGGCAGTTCCTTAGCATCATTTTAATCCTTTCCCAAGATTGTGCAACATGCTCATGTTCAAGTTGCTTGAAATTCATGATTTGGGTTCTAAGGGAAATAATTTTTGCGGGAGGAAAATACTTAGTGATAAAGGCAACTTTGCACTTATTCCAAGAATCGATACTATTGCGAGGCAAAGAAGAAAACCAAAATTTTGCAGAATCATGCAAAGAAAATGGAAACAATTTCATCTTCACAATATCATTGTCCACATATCTTTTATTTTGCATATCGCATAATTCCACAAATGTGTTAAGATGGGACGCGACATCCTCATTAGGAGTACCGGAAAATTGATCTTTCATAACAAGATTCAACAAAGCAGTATTAATATCACACCGTTTCGCACTAGTGGCGGGAGCAATCGTAGTGCCTATAAAATCATTGTTGTTGGTATTGGAGAAATCACACAACTTGGTGTTCTCTTGAGTCATGGTGACTACGCAACAAGATTGCACTCAAAAACAGATCCGACAAGAAAACGGCCAACGAAAAAGAAGGCGAATAAAACGACAAATTTTTGTGAAGTGGGAGAGAGGAAAACGAGAGGAAAATGGGAAATAATGTAAATTTCGAGGAGATGAGATTTGTGATTAGGAACCTGGTAGATGTTGATGATGTCTCCTCGGCAACGGCACTAGAAATTCCTTTTGATGTCTGCTAGAACTACGTCGGTATTTCCCCAAAGAGGAAGGGATGATGCAGCACAACAACAGTAGGTATTTCCCTCAGTGATGAGACCAAGGTTATCGAACTAGTAGGAGAACCAACCAACACTACGTAAACAACACCTGCACACAAATAACAAATACTCGCAACCCGACGTGTTAAAGGGGTTGTCAACCCCCTTCGAGTAACGGTGCCACAAATTGGCAAACAGACGTGATAAAAATATGATAGATAGGATAAATAGATCTCGGATAAAATAAATTGCATCAAGGTATTTTTGTATTTTTTGTTTAATAGGTATGAAAATAAAAGGCAAATAAAATAGATCGCAAAGGAAAATATATTAAAGAAGAGACCCGGGAGCCGTAGGTTTCACTAGTGGCTTGTCTCGAGAAAAATAGCAAACGGTGGGTAAACGAATTTCTGTTGGGCAATTGATAGAACTTCAAATACTCATGATGATATCCAGGCAATGATCATTATATAGGCATCACGTCCAAGATTAGTAGACCGACTCCTACCTGCATCTACTACTATTACTCCACACATCGACCACTGTCCAACATGCATCTAGTGTATTAAGTTCATGGAGAAACAAAGTAATGCAATAAGAACGATGACATGATGTAGACAAGATCTATTTATGTAGAAATAGACCCCTTCTTGTTATCCTTAATGGAAATGATACATACATGTCGGTTCCCCTTCTGTCACTGGGATCAAGCACCGTAAGATCGAACCCATCACAAAGCACCTCTTCCCATTGCAAGATAAATAGATCAAGTTGGCCAAACAAAACCCAAATATCGGATAAGAAATACGAGGCTATAAGCAATCATGCATATCAGAGATCAAAGAAGACTCAAATAACTTCCATGGATAAAAAGAGATAGATCTGATCATAAACTCAAAGTTCATCGGATCCCAAGAAACACACCACAAAATAATTACATCATATGGATCTCCAAGAGACCATTGTATTGAGAATCAAACGAGAGAGAGGAAGACATCTAGCTACTAACTACGGACCCGAAGGTCTACAAAAGACTACTCACGCATCATCGGAGAGGCACCAATGCGCATGATGAACCCCTCCATGATGGTGTCTAGATTGGAACTGGTGGTTCTAGACTCTGCGGCGGATGGAATTGATTTTCATCGACTCCCCTAGGTTTTCTGGAATATTGGGGTATTTATAGAGCAAAGAGGTGGTCCAGGGGGACCCGAGGTGGGGACAACCCACCAGGGCACGTCTGGGCCTCCAGGCGCGCCCTGGTGGGTTGTGCTCCCCTCGGAGCACCCCCCAGGCACAGTCCGGCGTTGGAGCTCGGAAGCAGTCCGACATTGGTGCTCGGCTGCAAAAGATACCTCGAATGCAGTCCGGCATTAGAGCTCGGACGCAAGAGGACACTGCCTCCCGGGAACAACTTCAAACCCGAGGCATGGCATAAAAATAACAAGGCATTGATAAAGGCCGGAAACTTAAAGGGGCTCCTCGGATACCCGATGTGTAAACTCGTCGAATGCATTTCGGCGATCCTCAAGATCAAAGATGAGAAGATTTGTTGAACCAGTTTTCAAGACCGACAACCGAAGATGAAGAACAGTTCGGAAGAATCGAGGAGCGTCCCTAACTTGAAGACTGGTTCAGGGGGCTACTGACGGTGTCCTAGACTAGGGGGTACTCACCATGTCGTCTCCCGATCTGTTAGATTGGGCCGAGGACCCCCATGGCCGAATACTCATGGGCCAGTTCAAACAGCTGCCACATACATGGAAGATTCCACACGACTTGGTGATTAAGACAAGGGCTCCTCCCCATCGGCGTATTCGGCTAGGACTCTTGTTATCTTAGGCCTCTGGTGCATTATATAAACCGAGGCCAGGCTAGTCGACATATCATATACAACAATCATACCATAGGCTAGCTTCTAGGGTTTAGCCTCTACGATCTCGTGGTAGATCAACTCTTGTAATACCCATATCATCAATATCAATCAAGCAGGACATAGGGTATTACCTCCATCAAGAGGGCCTGAACCTGGGTAAACATCGTGTCCCCTGCCTCCTGTTACCATCGATCCTAGACGCACAGTTCAGGACCCCCTACCCGAGATCCACCGCTTTTGACACCGACACCGGCCAACGGAAGAAACCCTACAAAAGAAACAACAAAGGACCTTCCATCCTGGACCACATACTCGACCGTCCATGCCAAATTCACGGGACCCCGGATAAGCAAGCCAATCATACCAACAGGGATTGTTGGGTCTTCAAGCAGGCTAGCAAGTTAAATGCCGAAAACAAATAAAAGGGATCACAAAGTGAGGACGAGGATGAAGAGCCCCGGCAGCCGAACACCGGGGGACAGAAGTAATCCCCCCCCCCAAAGTCAAAACGGTGAACATGATATACGCCACGCACATCCCCAGAAAGGAGCGCAAACGAGCACTCAGGGACGTCTACGCGGTAGAGCCAGTCGCCCCAAAGTTCAATCTATGGTCGTCATTTCTGATCACCTTCGATCGACGAGATCATCCGACTAGTATCCGCCACGGCGGTTTGGACGCACTGGTCCTTGACCCAATCATCGATGGATTCCACCTAACACGAGTCTTGATGAATGGTGGAAGCAGCCTCAACCTGCTGTACCAGGATACAGTACGGAAGATGGGCATTAATCCCTCACGAATCAAACCAACAAAGACTACCTTTAAAGGAGTCATACCAGGTGGAGAGGCCCGCTGTACGGGCTCGATCACGCTGGAGGTGGTCTTCGGTTCTCCGGACAACTTCCGAAGCGAAGAGTTAATCTTCAATATCGTCCCCTTCCGCAGCGGCTACCACGCACTGCTCGGACAAACCGCGTTTGCTAGATTTAACGCAGTGCCACACTATGCTTATCTCAAGCTCAAGATGCCTGGTCCACGCGGTGTCATAACAGTCAATGGCAATACGGAACGCTCCCTCCGAACAGAGGAGCAAACCGCTGCCCTAGCAACAGAAGTACAGAGCGGCCTTCTCAAGCAGCATTAAAATCCAGCTACCGAGCCCCTGGACACCATCAAAAGGGTCCAGACTACACTGCAATAGGACAACACGGCTCGTCAAGAGCTCAACTAGCAATTCGGCCTCCGTCCCAGCCCCAATGAGGTAGTGGCATTCGTATCACACGTACACAATTGCGCACTCAAAATTCCATGGACATCGACGGAGGCACGAGATAACCCGGGGTCTACAATTCGGCCAGACCGATCCCGGACACACATACTTTTACTTCTTTTTCTTGTTTCAGGCACCTTTTTCCGCGGGCCTGATGTCAAGTCCTTTAGAAGGACTGAAATACAATAGAGGCAAGCAACACAGGTGTGTAGGGTAACCTTTATACGTTCTTCTTGACGGTATTCATACTTATTTCTCAGGACCCGCACGCTACGCCCTATTGATTCTGGCATGTTAATGGTCGGATACTTCTCGCACCATCTGTACAAGATACGCCTTGACGTATCCATCCAGTTATAATAAAAATGGTTCGTGGCCCAGTTTCTGTGGTTTTCGCTTCTTACTTCGTTTTATTTCGATCTGCCTATTTGCTGCATCGACACTCTTTTACGTTTCATATTCGCCAGGGGCTACCTGTCGCCCCACAATACGACAGCACAGTCCGAACACTTCTTATATATAAGTTCGGCACCCCGAATTTAGCATTATATGCATTGGCTCCAAATCATGTCTTTGGTCAATAGTTGGGTTGCCCGTCTCCTGTGCTTGCTACCCTACGTTCCGCTCCATCATCTAGGGTAGTAAAGGGAGAACTACTGTGATTGTGCCCTGGCTTTGACCAGACGAGCACCTCATAGAGAAAGCCAAAAACCGACTGTCATGATGTGGCGAGAGCCGGTCAGCTACCCGAGGGTTACAAATCGTTGGAGATTTTTTCTGTGTTACGCGAGAGATCGGCACTTCCCGATCAGATGCTGACAGTACTTTGGCTTAAACCAGGGGCTGCGCCCATGCTTTATTATAAAACTCCTATGGCTAAGTGAGGGCGTTAAAGCCATAAAGTCTGATTGCCTTGTTCGTTGCGCTAAACAACTCCTTCAAGGACCATGTAATTGGATCAAGATTGTTTAGATTCCATCCCGAACACCTTCGTACTATCTACGTGAGGGCAGAAGCCGACGACTGGCCAACCCACAGATTACACACAACATGGCCGTACAGGAGGAAACAATTCAAAGCATAATAAAATTACTTTACAAAAACTGGCTTTGTTACCATAATACAAGACAAAGGCAACATGAATACATTTATTCAAATACAATGTCCTGCGAACATTGCGCCGCTACAAGTCGAGACCCTTCTACGACATCCTCGAAATATCGCTCGGGTGTGCGATACTCCTTGCCCTCCGGCGGCCCGCTGGCGACTTCAACAGCATTCATCTTCGCCCACCACATCTTGCAGCGAGCGAAGGCCATACGGGCACCTTCAATACAGACGGAGCGCTTGGTAACGTCCAGCCGAGGACAGGCGTTCACCATCCGCCTCACGAGTCCGAAGTAGCTGCTACGCATAGCTTCGGCTGGCCACAACTAGATTATCAAATTCTTAATGGCTAGTTCGGCCACCCTATGCAGCTCCACCAGCTGTTTCAGCTGATCGGTGAAGGACACGGGATGCTCTGGTGCCGCATACTGCGACCGGAAGAGCCTCTCCAAAGAACCCCCTCCTTCGGCTCGATAGAACTCCACGGTCTCTGATACACTGCGTGGCAAATCCGCAAAATCCCATGGGGAACTCTGAACCCAGGTTAGTAATAGGTACTGCTTCTCCGCATACTTGCTTTGCATCTTAAATGCCTTACCCGCCGTGATCTTCTTGGCCTCCTGGATCTCCTGTAGGGCGGCCTGGGCCTCATTCCGTGCGGTCTCCATGCTCTGACGAGCCTTGGCGAGTTCGGTCCCTCGAACAAACACATCATGCTCCAAGGCCTCACATTTTTCACCGCATCCTGGAGCTCCTGGTGGACTTCTTTAACCTGGGCCTTTAGCTTCTTACGGGCGGCTTACTGCTGGACAGTCTGCTCCTCGGCCTTGCCCAGGGCCTTCCTTAGGGCCTCGACCTCGGTCGCGGCTTCTGCACATATCACAATACCGCTGTCAATATACAACGCTTATCCTTTCCCGAACATATAGCAAGTCGTTCCTCACCTTGCTTCTCTCGGAGTCAAACCTTAACCTCACCGAGCTCGTTCTCGGTCCACTCCAGCCTCTGCTTCATCTCGAAGACCTCGGCAGTATGCGAGGTCGCGGCCAACAGGGACGCCTGCTTATCTATACATATTTAGTTAGCCTCTTATAATCAAGGATTGATCCCCTGTCCGGTTCTCCTCGCCGAACACCGGACAGCGTCTCAGGGGCTACGGACAATACGGGGTTTTTCTCTTTCTTACCTCGAAACCTGTTAATAGGCTACTTCAGGCTTCATTCAGTCCGCTCTTGGCGGACTGAACCTTCTCGATCACCGCACCCATAAGGATACGATGCTCGTCCACAACGGAGGCGCTTCGTAGCGCCCCCATCAGGTCATCTGGCGCTCCTGGATGGACAAGAGCCACCGGTGGAGGCGACACCCCCCCTCCTTCAAAGGGGGCTGCTCGCCCGACTCCGGAGCCATATGGGTCTCCGGAATCGTATTCGACTAAGGGATGAACTGGATACGGCCCTCTTTGCCAGTCTCCATGGGGATTGGCTCCCCCATGTGTTCGGCAGTGGAGGTCCCGCCTTGTGGCGCCTCCCGGACAACATCTTGGGCTCCTCCCTTCGGAGTGGTCCTTCGGTATAACACTTCGGTGTCGTCCCTGGCCCTCGGGGAGTAAGCAGGTGGTGGCGACATGCTCGCCATCTCTGACGGAGCCAACGAACCTCCAGATGAGGATCGCTGGATAAGGTCATGGGCCGGACTGCAATAGTGTCGATTAATGATGACCCACAAGTATAGCGGATCTATCGTAGTCCTTTCGATAAGTAAGAGTGTCGAACCCAACGAGGAGTAGAAGGAAATGATAAGCGGTTTCTAGCAAGGTATTCTCTGCAAGTACTGAAATAAGTGGTAACAGATAGTTTTGTGATAGGATAATTTGAAACGAGCAATAAGTAACAAAAGTAAATAAAGTGCAGCAAGGTGGCCCAATCCTTTTGTAGCAAAGGACAAGCCTGGACAAACTCTTATATGCTGTAAAGCGCTCCCGAGGACACATGGGAATATCGTCAAGCTAGTTTTCATCACGTTCATATGATTCGCGTTCGGTACTTTGATAATTTGGTATGTGGGTGGACCGGTGCTTGGGTGCTGCCCTTACTTGGACAAGCATCCCACTTATGATTAACCTCTATTGCAAGCATCCGCAAATACAACAAAAGTATTAAGGTAAACCTAACCATAGCATGAAGCATATGGATCCAAATCAGCCCCTTACGAAGCAACGCATAAACTAGGGTTTAAGCTTCTGTCACTCTAGCAACCCATCATCTACTTATTACTCCCCAATGCCTTCCTCTAGGCCCAAATAATGGTGAAGTGTCATGTAGTCGACATTCACATAACACCACTAGAGGAGAGACAACATACATCTTATCAAAATATCGAACGAATACCAAATTCACATGACTACTAATAGCAAGACTTCTCCCATGTTCTCAGGAACAAAAGCAACTACTCACAAAGCATAAACATGTTCATAATCATAGGGGTATTAATATGCATATAGGATCTGAACATATGATCTTCCACCAATTAAACCAACTAGCATCAACTACAAGGAGTAATTAACACTACTAGCAACCTACTAGCACCAATCCCGGACTTGGAGACAAGAATTGGATACAAGAGATGAACTAGGGTTTTGAGATGAGATGGTGCTGATGAAGATGTTGATGGAGACCGCCCTCTCCCGATGAGAGGAGTGTTGGTAATGACGATGGCGATGATTTCCCCCTCCGGGAGGGAAGTTTCCCCGGCAGAACAGCTCCGCCAGAGCCCTAGATTGATTCCGCCAAGGTTCCGCCTCGTGGCGGCAGAGTTTCGTCCGAGAAGATGGCTTATTAATTTTTTTCCATCGAAAGACTCCATATAGCAGAAGATGGCCACCGGAGGGCCAGCAGGGGGCCCATGAGGTAGGGGGCGTGCCTAGGGGGGTAGGGCGCGCCCCCACCCTCGTGGGAAGTGTGTGGCCCCCTGGTGAGGTTCTTGTGCTCAGTATTTTTTATATATTTGGAAAACATCATCCGTGAAGTTTTAGAACTTTTGGAGATGTGCAGAATAGGTCTCTAATATTTGCTCCTTTTCCAGCCCAGAATCCCAGCTGCCGGCGTTCTCCCTCTTTATGTAAACCTTGCAAAATAAGAGAGAATAGGCATAAGTATTGTGACATAATGTGTAATAACAGCCCATAATGCAATAAATATTGATATAAAAGCATGATGCAAAATTGACGTATCAACTCCCCCAAGCTTAGACCTCGCTTGTCCTCAAGCGAAAAGCCGAAATCAAAAAATATGTCCACATGTTTAGAGATAGAGGTGTCGATAAAAATAAAATATGGACATGAGGGCATCATGATCATTCTCAGAACAACAACTTATATAATTCTTGTCATATAATCTCTTATGCTAGAGTAATAATTCAATCACAATATCAAGTATGAATCGTAAACTTCATTGAAAACTAACAAACTATAATCTCAGTCATTGAAGCAATTGCAATTTATCATAACATAAGAAAGAGTCAATGTATAAGAGCTTTTCAGCAAGTCCACATACTCAACTATCATATAATCTTTCACAATTGCTGACACTCACGCAATACTTATGGGTATGGAGTTTTAATCAGACACAGAGAAAGATAGGGGCTTATAGTTTTGCCTCCCAACGTTTTACCTCAAAGTTAATGTCAACAGTAATAGTTCATGAAAACTCACATCCAATTAGCCATATATACCAGGATCTTTCCAACATATTGTGCTTGCCAAAGGATAAAATATAAAAAGGAAGGGTGAGGATCACCATGACTCTTATGCAATGTAGGAGATAGAAGTAAAAGATATGCCCTTCGCAGAGGGAAGCAGAGGTTGTCATGCGCTTTTATGGTTGGATGCACAAAATCCTAATGCGAAAGAACGTCACTTTATATTGCCACTTGTGATTTGGACCTTTATTATGCAGTCTGTCGCTTTTATTACTTCCATATCACACGATCGTATAAAGCTTATTTCCTCCACACCAATCAATCATACATATTTAGAGAGCAATTCTTATTGCTTTGCACTGATGACAACTTACTTGAAGGATCTTACTCAATCCATAGGTAGGTATAGTGGACTCTCATGGCAAAACTGGTTTAAGGGTATTTAGAAGCACAAGTAGTATCTCTAGTTGGTGCAATGAATTTGGCTAGCATGAGGGGGAAAGGCAAGCTTATCATGTTGGAAGATCCAAAACAATATAATTCATCTCAGATGTAAGGAAACATAACCCATTACGTTGTCTTCCTTGTCCAATGTCAACTCTTTAGCATGTCATATTTTTATGAGTGCTCACAATCATAAAAGATGTCCAAGATAGTATATTTATATGTGAAGACCTCTCTTTCTTTATTACTTCCTATTAATTGCAACGATGACCAAAACTGTGTTTGTCAACCCTCAACCACTTTTATTCATCATACTCTTTTTATGTGAGCTCATTACTCTCCATAAGACTCACATGATCTCTTTGTTTCTTTTTATTTCTTTCTCTTTTCTTTTATTCACTTAGGATCATGGAAAAATAATCAAGCCCTTGACTCAACACTAATCTTTATTATATAGCTCACAGACTCGATTACATAGAAGGATAATAAAGAAAAACTCACAACTAGATCATACTAAGAACTTTTATTCTACTAGATCAAGATATTACCAAAAGGATCGAGCTAAGAAAAATGGTAAAGATAAAAGTGATGGTGATATGATACCGGGGCACTCCCCCAAGCTTGGCAGTTGCCAAGTGGAGTGCCCATACCAATGTGATTATGTCTCTCTTTTCGGGGATGGTGATGTGATGTTCTTGGCGATGATGCCCCTCAAGATACGGTTCTCCTCCTCGAGCTTGTTGACTTGCTGCTTGAGGTCCATTATTTTCTTTCGGAGCTTTCCTGTAACAGCCAAAGCTCCCTGCACCCAAGGGTGCTGCATAGCTGCGGGAGAACCAGAGACACTTTTTCATATTCTCATAAGAAAGAAATCTAACATTGGAAGGGATAACCGAGTTTGGAATAGCCGAGCTCTGTAGTTCTCCCATTGTGAATCTAGCTTGGAGGCGGGAAGTGACTTCTTGATCCTCTTCCATGGCATCTATCCTCTTCAAATCGGCCTCCATATCTTCCTCCATTGCTGGCCCAAAGTGGTCAGCATTGTTGTTTGTTGTTGATCTCGGTGCCGGATGAGACACCCGGCTCTCCCCGACCGACTCTTGCGAAGACATCTTGCTCTAATCTGCAGCAACAACAGCTCAAAACACAAAACAGAGGATAATTGCGTGATACGGGAGTTAAAACCCCTGAGAGATTATATAATGAATTTTTACCGACCAAAATACGTGTTGTGTACGAAAACGGAGTCCGGAGAGCACACAAGGTGCCCATGAGGTAGGGGGCGCGCCTAGTAGGGTAGGGCGCACCCTCCACCCTCGTGGAGCCCTCGTGTCCTTCCCGGACTGCTGCTTATTTTTCTATTTTTCTAAATATTCCAAAACGGAGAAATATTGCCTTAAAAACTGTTTTGGAGTCGGTTTACTTACCGTACCACATACCTATTCCTTTTCGGAGTCTGAAACGTTCCGGAAAGTGTCCCTTATGTATTCCTCCGGGGTTACGGTTTCAATAACATTGGTTTCAACATTTATGGGATTACCTGAGATATAATGTTTGATTATTTGACCGTTTACCACCTTCGGATTTGTGCCTTCGAAGTTGTTGATTTTTATGGCACCGGAACGGTAGACCTCCTCGATAACGTAAGGACCTTCCCATTTAGAGAGAAGTTTTCCTGCAAAAAATCTTAAGCGAGAGTTGTATAGCAATACATAATCACCAACATTATACTCACGCTTTTGTATCCTTTTGTCATGCCATCTTTTAACTTTTTCTTTAAACAACTTGGCATTTTCGTAGGCTTGGGTTCTCCATTCATCAAGTGAGCTAATATCAAATAGCCTCTTCTCACCGGCAAGCTTAAAATCATAATTAAGTTCTTTAATAGCCCAATAAGCCTTGTGTTCCAGTTCGAGAGGTAAGTGACATACTTTTCCATAGACCATTTTATACGGAGACATGCCCATAGGAATTTTATATGCAGTTCTATAGGCCCATAATGCATCATCTAGTTTCTTGGACCAATTCTTTCTAGACCTATTAACAGTCTTTTGCAAAATTAATTTGAGTTCTCTATTACTCAATTCTACTTGACCACTAGACTGAGGATGATAAGGAGATGCAATTCTATGATTAACATCATATTTAGCAAGTATTTTATGGAAGGCACCATGAATAAAATGTGAACCACCATCAGTCATTAAATATCTAGGGACTCCAAATCTTGGAAAAATAACTTCTTTAAGCATTTTAATAGAAGTGTTATGATCAGCACTACTAGTTGGAATAGCTTCTACCCACTTAGTAACGTAATCAACAGCAACTAAAATATGTGTATATCCATTAGAGGAAGGGAAAGGTCCCATATAGTCAAAGCCCCAAACATCAAATGGTTCAATAGCAAGTGAATAGTTCATAGGCATTTCTTGACATCTGCTAATGTTACCAATTCTTTGACATTCATCACAAGATAAGACAAACTTATGGGCATCCTTGAAGAGAGAAGGCCAATAAAAACCAGATTGCAGTACCTTATGTGCAGTTCTATCTCCAGCATGGTGTCCTCCATAAGCTTCGGAGTGACACTTGCGTAGGATCTGTTCCTGTTCATGCTCAGGTACACAACGTCTAATAGCACCATCTACTCCTTCTTTATAAAGATGCGGGTCATCCCAAAAGTAATGCCTCAAATCATAGAAGAACTTTTTCTTTTGTTGGTATGTGAAACTAGGTGGTATAAACTTAGCAACAATGTAATTAGCATAATCAACATACCATGGAGCAGTATGAGAAGTATTCATGACATTTAATTGCTCATCAGGAAAGCTATCATCAATAGGTAGTGGGTCATCAAGCACATTTTATAACCTAGACAAGTTGTCTGCAACGGGGTTCTTAGCTCCTTTTCTATCACCAATATGCAAATCAAATTCTTGTAGCAAGAGAACCCATCTAATAAGTCTAGGTTTAGCATCTTTCTTTTCCATAAGATACTTAATAGCAGCATGATCAGTGTGAATAGTTACTTTAGAATCAACAATATAAGGTCTAAACTTATCGCAAGCAAATACAACTGCTAAGAATTCTTTTTCAGTAGTAGCATAGTTTCTTTGAGCATTATCTAGAGTTTTACTAGCATATTGAATAACATTTAGTTTCTTATCAACTCTTTGCCCTAGAACAGCGCCTACAGCGTAATCACTAGCATCACACATAATTTCAAAGGGTAAATTCCAATCAGGTGGCTGGACAATAGGTGCAGAGATCAATGCTTTCTTAAGTATTTAAAATGCTTCTACACAATCATCATAAAAAACAAATGGTATATCTTTTTGTAATAATTAGTCAGAGGCCGAGAGATTTTTGAGAAGTCCTTAATGAACCTCCTATAAAAACCGGCATGACCAAGGAAACTTCTTATACCTTTGATGTCCTTGGGACATGGCATCTTTTCAATAGCATCTACTTTGGCGTTATCAACTTCAATTCCTCTTTCAGAAACTTTATGCCCCAAGACAATACCTTCATTAACCATAAAGTGACACTTTTCCCAATTCAAGACAAGATTAGTTTCTTCACATCTCTACAAAACTCGATCAAGGTTGCTCAAGCAATCATCAAAAGAAGATCCATAGACGAAAAAAATCGTCCATGAAAACATCACAAATCTTTTCACAAAATGTAACACCCCGGATGTAACTTTCCCAATTTGTACTCCAACTCTTGCCGTTTCCGGCGTTAAGTTATTTTATTTTCTCGGGTTCGGGTCTTTGTCTCCGTGTGTTGTTATCGTTGTCATGCATCTCATATCATGTCATCATGTGCATTGCATTTGCATACGTGTTCATCTCATGCATTCGAGCATTTTCCCCGTTGTCCGTTTTGCATTCCGGCGCTTCGTTCTCCTCCGGTGGTCATTTCTACCTTTCTTTCGTGTGTGGGGATTAAACATTTCCGGATTGGACCGAGACTTGCCAAGCGGCTTTGGTTTACTACCGGTAGACCGCCTGTCAAGTTTCGTATCATTTGGACTTCGTTTGATACTCCAACGGTTAACCGAGGGACCAAAAAGGCCTCGTGTGTGTTGCAGGCCAACACCCCTTCAATTTGGCCCAAAACCCACCTAAGCCTTCTCCATCATCTAGATCGTTCGATCACGATCGCGTGGCCGAAAACCGCACCTCATTTGGACTCTCCTAGCTCCCTCTATGCCTATATAAAGGCCTCTCCACGAAAATCCGGATCCCCCTCGTCCGAAACCCTAAAAAATCGTCACCGCGCCGGCCGGACACGTCCGCCCCGACCGGACGCATCGCCGCGGCCAACCGCCTGCCGCCACGTGGAGCCGCCCCGCTCGTCCCGCCGCCGGCCCGGGGAGCCCAGATCCGGCCCCCGAGCCCACTTCCCCCGCGCTGCCCCGCCGCGCAAGCCCGCGCCCCGCGCCGCCCCGCCGCCCAACGTCGCCGCCACCGCGGCCGGACCTCGCCGCCACCGCACCGCTGCACGGCGCCGACCTTCTCCTCCTCTCCCTCGACACCGTCCCCGCCTTCAACTCCGGCCAGCACGCTCCGGCGAGCTCGCTCCGGCCGACCTCGGATTGCGTGCCCCCGATCCAGATCTGGAATATTAGGGTTGACCCCGTTTTTCCCTAAGTCCCTAATCCATATGCCCATGTTCATAGCCTCGTAACTTTGCATCCGTAGCTCCGATTCATGCATATAGCATATCAAAATGTTCATCTCAGAGAGCACATCATTTCATTCCATTGCATCATTTTCATTTGGGTTCATCTTGATGCCCGAAATGCTGTTAGAAGAGGGCTACTTGAGATAATTGTCAGATCTGCTACTCCATTTAGCTTTTTGTCTTTTTTGCCATGATTAATGTGTGCATGATATGCCCCTGAGTTCTACATATGTTTTGTTAAGGGTTTTGTCATCTTTCCAGAGGTGCAACCCATGTATTTTTGTGATGTGTGAGGTGACTAGCACGAGCTTGCAAAGTGGTGCACTTGTTAATTCTGATTTCAGGGACTTAGCATTTCCACTAAGTCCTTGAGCTGTTTTTTTTCATATGGCCATATGTTCATGTTGTTTCCTAGTGATCTGTGCCTCTTTTGAGGATGATCAGTAATGATGTTTTGTTAATCTTGTAGTGCTCTATCCATCCATGTCTTTGTTTGCAATTATGGAGCACCGTAGCTTGAGTCAATCGAGCTCTACTTTGGCTACTTTGTGGATTTGGGCAGATTGTCAACTTGTTTGCAATTTTGCCGATGATGTTGTAGTTGATCCATGCATGCTATGCTATTGTTCTTGCCATGTCTAGCTTGCATTTTGTGTATTCTTGATGGGTGTATGCTTAGTTTGTCATGACTTGCTCCGTAGTGAGTGCATCGAGCTCGTAAACATGCCTACTTGAGATATGTTTCAGCATGCTCCAGTTTTCACTAAGTCTGAAAACTGATTATGTTTTTGCTATGTTCACATGCTTGCAATTGTATTTTATGATCCCTTTTGGCTCAAGGTCACTAAGGGACTTTTGTTAAGCTCTTTGAGTAGCTCCATGCCATGTTTTACTTTGCCATGTTCAGGTCCTGTAGCATGTAGTTTTGTTGCTCCGAAGTGTGCTACCTGATCTGAAATTCCAGACAAGTGATAATTTCACTAAGTCTGAGATCCGTTTACCATATGCATTTTTGCCATGCTTGTTTGAACCTGTTAATGGATGAATTGGCCGTAGCTCAGTGTTAGACTTTTGTTAAGCATCATGAATGCATCCCTTCCATGTATTTTGTTATCTTGTTTGGATGCTGTAGCATGCTCATGTCGTTGCATTTAGATGGCTACTTGCTGTAAATCGCAGACCGGTGTCATATTTGAATCGCTTGCCACTTCCAACCCGTAACTTCGATTCCGGTGTTCTTTATATCGTTTTCAAGTGATTTCATCTCATATTTCCAGTGGCACAATTGGATTCCCAAGTTGAGGCCAGGTTCATGCATTCCTTGTCACATCTTGCATATGCATCCCGCATCGCATCCCGCATAGCATATCATCTTTGCATCATCTTGTTTGATCCTTGCACGTGGTTGATCGTGTCCTTGTTGCTTGTTTGTCTTGTTTGGGTAGAGCCGGGAGACGAGTTCGCTAACGAGTAGCCCGTTGAGTTTGCTTTCGAGGATCCAGTCAACTCGGACAACTGTGCAGGCAAGATGATCATACCCTCGAAATCACTACTATCTTTGCTATGCTAGTTTGCTCGCTCTTTTGCTATGCCAATGCTACGATGCCTACCACTTGCTTTCAAGCCTCCCAAATTGCCATGTCAAACCTCTAACCCACCATGTCCTAGCAAACCGTTGTTTGGCTATGTCACCGCTTTGCTCAGCCCCTCTTATAGCGTTGCTAGTTGCACGTGAAGATTGGAGGCCGTTCCTTGTTGGAACATTTATTTATTTGTTGGGATATCATTATATTATCCTGTTATCTTAATGCATCTATATACTTGGTAAAGGGTGGAAGGCTCGGCCTCTCGCCTAGTGTTTTGTTCCACTCTTGCCGCCCTATTTTCCGTCATATCGGTGTTACGTTCCCGGATTTTGCGTTCCTCACGCGGTTGGGTTATAATGGGAACCCCTTGATAGTTCGCCTTGATTAAAGATTTTCCAGCAATGCCCAACCTTGGTTTTACCATTCGCCACCTAGCCTCTTTTTCCCTTGGGTTTCCGGAGCCCGAGGGTCATCTTATTTAAACCCCCCCGGGCCAGTGCTACTCTGAGTGTTGGTCCAAATAGAGCCACTTGCAGCGCCACCTCGGGGCAACTCAAGGGTTGGTTTTAGTTGTACGTAGTGTTCATCTGAGTGTGCCCTGAGAAAGAGATATGTGCAGCTCCTATCGGGATTTGTCGGCACATTCGGGTGGTGCTGCTGGATTTGTTTTAACCTGTCGAAGTGTCTTGAAGAACCGAGATACCGAGTCTTATCGGAACGTCTTGGGAGGAGGTATATTCCTTCATTGACCGTGAGAACTTGTCATGGGCTAAGTTGGGACTCCCCTGCAGGGATTTGAACTTTCGAAAGCCGTGCCCGCGGTTATGGGCAGATGGGAATTTGTTAATGTCCGGTTGTAGATAACTTGAACCTTAACTTAATTAAAATGAATCAACTGAGTGTTTTACCGTGATGGCCTCTTCTCGGCGGAGTCCGGGAAGTAGACACGGTGTTGGAGTAATGTTTGCGCAGGTTGTTCTCTAGTTTCTCGCTCGCGCTTTGCCTCCTCTTCTCGCTCTCTTTTGCGAATAAGTTAGCCACCATATTTGCTAGTCGCTTGCTGCAGCTCCACATATTTTTACCTTGCCTTACCTATAAGCTTAAATAGTCTTGATCGCGAGGGTGCGAGATTGCTGAGTCCCTGTGGCTCACAGATTACTATTACACCAGATGCAGGGCCTGATGATTCCGCTCCAGGTGACGCGCTCGAGCCTCAAGTGGGAGTTTGACGAGGACTCTCAACGTTACTATGTTTCCTTTCCTGATGATCAGTAGTGCTGCCCAGTTGGGGTTGATCGGGACCGTGTCGCTTGTTGGGTTATCTTTTATTTTGGCGCCATAGTCGGGCCATGAGTGTTTGGATGATGTAATGTTATTTATGTACTTGATTGACGTGGCGAGTGTAAGCCAACTATGTTATCTCCCCTTTTATTATCTATATTACATGGGATGTTGTGAAGGTTGCCTAACTTGCAACATATGCCTTCAATGCGATTATGCCTCTAAGTCGTGCCTCGACACGTGGGAGATATAGTCGCATCGAGGGTGTTACACAAAAGCCAGAGAATATAGCCATCATGCATCTTTGAAAGGTAGAAGGTGCATTACATAAACCAAAAGGCATACGTCTATAACCCAAAAGGGCATGTAAAATTAGTCTTTGATTGATCTTTGGCTGACACAGGTATTTGAGAGAAACCAGAATAACCATCTAGAAAGCAAAAATGTGTATGTTTAGATAATCTTTCTAGCATTTGATCGATAAAAGGTAAGGGTTAATGATCTTTTTAGTAGCCTTATTTAATTTGCGGAAATCAATTACCATGCTATAATCTGTAATAATTCTCTGAGGAATCAATTCATATTTATCATTAGGAACAACAGTAATACCTCCCTTCTTAGGGACACAATGGACAGGGCTTACCCACTGACTATCAGCAACTGGATAAATTATACCTACCTCAAGGAGCTTTAGTATCTCCTTTCTTACCACTTCTTTCATTTTAGGATTCAGCCGGCGTTGATGATCACAAACTGGTTTGGCATCTTCTTCCAAATTAATTTTATGTTGACATAGAGTGGGACTAATGCCCTTAAGATCATCAAGAGTATACACAATAGCAGCATGGTGCTTCTTCATAGTTTTTTAATAATCTCTCTTCCTCATGCTCTGAAAGGTTAGCACTAATAATAACATGATATATCTCTTTCTCATCAAGATAAGCATATTTAAGAGTATCAGGTAGCTTTTTAAGCTCAAACACTGGATCACCCTTGGGTGGGGAGGATCCCCTAGGATTTCAACAGGTAAATTGTTTTTCAGCATAGGTTCCTGTTTAAAGAATATTTCATCTAATTCCCTTCTTTCATTCATAAACATATCGTTTTCATGGTCTAGCAAATAATGTTCTAAAGGATCACTAGGAGGTACGGCAATAGAAGCAAGACCAATAATTTCATCCTTACTAGGTAATTCTTCTTCACGGTGTTGTCTACTAAATTTAGAAAAATTAAATTCATGAGTCATATCATCTAAACCGATAGTAACAACATCTCTTTTGCAATCTATGGTAGCATTAACAGTATTTAAGAAGGGTCTACCAAATATAATGGGACAAAAGCTATCTTGTGGGGAACCAAGAACAAGAAAATCAGCAGGATATTTAGTTTTCCCACACAAGACTTCAACATCTCTAACAATTCCCATTGGTGAAATAGTATCTCTATTGGCAAGTTCAATTGTGACATCAATATCTTCCATCTCAGCAGGTGCAACATCATGCATAACTTCTTTGTATAAGGAATAAGGTATTGCACTAGCATTAGCACCCATATCACATAAGCCATGATAACAATGATCTCCTATTTTAACAGAAATAATAGGCATGCCTACCACAGGTCTAGGTTTATCTTTATCACGGGGTTTAGCAATTCTAGCAGTTTCATTACAGAAATAGATAACATGCCCATCAATATTATCAGATAAGAGATCTTTAACAATAGCAATATTAGGTTCAACTTTAACTTGCTCAGGAGGTGTATATGTTTTAATATTGCTTTTACGAACCATAGTTGAAGCTTTAGCATGATCCTTTATTCTAACAGGGAAAGGTGGTTTCTCAACATAAGAAGTAGGAACAATAGGATCATTATAAGTGATAGTCTTTTCTTCAACTTTATTAGGTGCAACTACTTTTACTTCTATGGGAGGATGATATTTAAACCACTTCTCCTTGGGGAGATCAACATAAGTAGCAAAAGACTCACAGAAAGAAGCTACTATCTCAGAGTCAAGTCCATATTTAGTGCTAAATTTACGAAAAATATTGGTATCCATAAAAGATTTAACACAATCAAAACTAGATGTCATACCTGACTCCTTACCATTGTCGAGGTCCCAATCTTCAGAGTTGCGTTTAATTCTTTCCAATAAATCCCATTTGAATTCAATAGTCTTCATCATAAAAGAGCCAGCACAAGAAGTATCAAGCGTGGTGTGATTGTTACCAGAAAGCCAAGCATAAATTTTTTGAATAATCATTTCTCTTGAGAGCTCATGATTGGGGCATGAATATAACATTGATTTAAGCCTCCCCCAAGCTTGAGCGATGCTTTCTCCTTCGCGAGGCCAAAAATTATATATATAAGTGCGATCACGATGAATAAGATGCATAGGATAAAACTTCTGGTGAAATTCCAATTCAATCGTTTGTAATTCCAAGACCTCATATCATCACATAGCCTATACCATGTCGATGCATCTCCCCTCAAAGATAAGGGAAAGACCTTCTTCTTAACAACATCTCCGGGTACACCTGCAAGCTTAAATAATCCACAAACTTCATCCACATATATCAGATGTTCATCAGGATGTTTTGTTCCATCTCCTAAAAAAGGATTAGCTAGCAATTTTTCTATCATACCCGTAGGAACTTCAAAGCAAGCATTTTCATTTTCATATTAATTTTCAGTAGGTTCAATAGGTTGAGGAGCAACTCTTTGCTCTACTGGTCGGGGTGAAGATACCCCGAACAAGCCCCTCAGAGGATTACCTTCCATGGTAACAAGTGACAGTAAATTTCAGCACACTATATAAATTTTTCCTTAACAAATTCCACCTACCAAAGGCGCTTCACTCCCCGAAAACGGTGCTAGAAAAGAGTCTTGATGACCCACAAGTATAGGGGATCTATCGTAGTCCTTTAGATAAGTAAGAGTGTCGAATCCAACGAGGAGCAGAAGGAAATGCTAAGCGGTTTCCAGCAAGGTATTCTCTGCAAGTACTGAAATAAGTGGTAACAGATAGTTTTGTGATAGGATAATTTGAAACGAGCAATAAGTAACAAAAGTAAATAAAGTGCAGAAAGGTGGCCCATTCCTTTTGTGGCAAAGGACAAGCCTGGACAAACTCTTATATGATGTAAAGCGCTCCCGAGGACACATGGGAATATCTTCAAGCTAGTTTTCATCACGTTCATATGATTCGCGTTCGGTACTTTGATAATTTGGTATGTGGGTGGACCGGTGCTTGGGTGCTACCCTTACTTGGACAAGCATCCCGAGGGAGTCCTGGATTAGGGGGTATCCGGACAGCCGGACTATATCCTTTGGCCGGACTGTTGGACTATGAAGATACAAGATTGAAGACTTCGTCCCATGTCCGGATGGGACTCTCCTTGGCGTGGAAGGCAAGCTTGGAAATACGGATGTATAGATCTCCTTCCTTGTAATCGACTCTGTGTAACCCTAGCCCCCTCCGGTGTCTATATAAACCGGAGGGTTTAGTCCGTAGGACCAACAACAACAATCATACCATAGGCTAGCTTCTAGGGTTTAGCCTCTTCGATCTCGTGGTAGATCAACTCTTGTACTACTCGTATTATCAAGAACAATCAATCAGGACGTAGGGTATTACCTCCATCAAGAGGGCCCGAACCTGGGTAAACATCGTGCCCCTTGCCTCCTGTTACCATCCGCCTAGACGCACAGTTCAGGACCCCCTACCCAAGATCCGCCGGTTTTGACACCGACATTGGTGCTTTCTTTGAGAGTTCCTCTGTGTCGTCATCGTTAGGCTTGATGGCTCCTTCGATCATCGATAGTGATGAAGTCCAGGGTGAGACTTTTCTCCCCGGACAGATCTTCATATTCGGCGGCTTCGCACTGCGGGCCAACTTGCTTGGCCACCTGGAGCAGATCGAGAGTTACGCCCCTGGCCACCAGGTCAGGTTTGGAAGCTTAAAATACACGGCCGACATCCGCGGAGACTTGATCTTCGACGGATTCGAGCCCCTGCCGAGTGCGCCGCACGGTCACGATGAGCATGATTTAGCTCTACCATCGGACAGTGTTCAGGAGACCGCATCGGCAACCGCTCGGACCCTCAATTCGGAGCCAATTGCGCCATCCATGGACGGGTGGATAGACCCCGCCACGGGGGCCGCATTCTCAGTGGCGATCGAGCCGAGTATCGACCTTACCCTTCACGAGAGCCGTGACGCCAAACTGCCGGATTCTTCCCCGGCCACGGACTACGAACCGCCTACGCCCATGCCTATCGAATCCGACTGGGCGCCGATCATGGAGTTCACCTCCGCGGATATCTTTCAGCACTCGCCCTTCGGCGACATACTGAACTCATTAAGGTATCTCTCCTTGTCAGGAGAGTCCTGGCCGAACTATGTCCGACATGATTGGGGTGCGGATGACGAAGAAATTTGCCGCCCACCCACCACCCACTTAGTAGCCACTGTCGATGATTTGACCGACATGCTTGACTTTGACTCTGAAGACATCGACGGTATGGACGACGATGCAGGAGACGAACAGGAGCCACTGCCCACAGGGCATTGGATAGCCACCTCATCATATGATGTATACATGGTGGACACACCCAAAGAAGGCAATGGCAATGGGACAGCGGAGGATGACCCCTCCAAGAAGCAACCCAAGCGCCGACGACAGCGGCGCCACTCTAAGTCTCGCCAAGGCAAAATCGGTGATACCGGCACAGGAGATAATTGCACTCTAGGTAGTGCCAAAGATAACGACAATCCCCTCCAGCAAGATTTAGAGCAGGAGGATGGAGAAGACAGCCCTCCTAAGAGAGTGGCAGATGGAGAGGCGGAGGATGATAATTACATGCCTCCCTCCGAAGACGAGGCAAGCCTCGACGATGATGAATTTGTCGTACCTAAGGATCCCGTCGAGCAAGAGCGCTTCAAGCGCCGGCTTATAGCCACGGCAAATAGCCTTAAGAAAAAGCAACAACAACTTCGAGCTGATCAAGATTTGCTAGCTGACATGTGGACCGAAGTCCTTGCGGCCGAGGAATATGAACTCGAATGCCCCTCCAAGAGTTACCCAAAGCGCAGGTTGCTACCCCGACTGGAGGAGGAAGCATTAAAACCTACATCTCCAGCATATGACGCGGCTGATCGGCCACCTCGTGGCCGCGACAGAGAGACATTTCAGCCAAAAGCTCAGCCCGCACCCCGATGCCACTCAAATAAAAATGTCAAGGCACGGGGAAATACGCTAGACCTGCGAGACGTATTGGAGGACAAAGCAAAACATGCAAGATCGATCTACGTATCACGAGGGCGCGCCACTACGCGAGACGATAACCGTCACGCCGGATACAGTAAAAGTAAATCTGGCCGGGCCGAACACAGCGGACAAGACTCATTTGAGATGCGTCGCGATATAGCCCAGTACAGAGGCGCCGCACATCCCCTATGCTTCACAGATGAAGTAATGGATCACCAAATCCCAGAGGGTTTCAAACCCGTAAATATCGAATCATACGACGGTACAACAGATCCTGCGGTATGGATCAAGGACTTCCTCCTGCACATCCACATGGCCCGTGGTGACGATCTTCACGCCATCAAATACCTCCCACTCAAACTCAAAGGACCAGCTCGGCATTGGCTCAACAGCCTGCCAGCAGAATCCATTGGCTGTTGGGAAGATCTGGAAGCCGCATTCCTTGACAACTTCCAGGGCACTTATGTGTGACCACCAGATGCCGATGACTTGAGCCGCATAATTCAGCAGCCAGAGGAATCGGCCAGGCAATTCTGGACATGGTTCCTGACAAAGAAAAATCAAATCGTCGATTGTCTGGATGTAGAGGCCCTAGCAGATTTTAAGCACAACATTCGCGACGAGTGGCTTGCCCAGCACCTTGGCCAGGAAAAGCCGAAATCTATGGCAGCCCTCACGACACTCATGACCCGCTTTTGCGCGGGAGAGGACAGCTGGCTGGCTCGTAGCAATAACATATCAAAGAACCATGGTACTTCGGATACCAAGGATAGCAATGGCAGGTCACGTCGCAACAAACACAAGCGCCACATCAACAGTGATAATATCGAGGATACGACAGTCAATGCCGGATTCAGAGGCTCTAAACCCGGTCAGCGGAAAAAGCCATTCAAAAGAAGCACTCCGGGCCCGTCCAATTTGGACCGTATACTCGATCGCTCATGTCAAATACACGGCACCCCCGACAAGCCAGCCAACCACACCAACAGGGAATGTTGGGTGTTCAAGCAGGCCGGTAAGTTAAATGCCAAAAACAAAGATAAGGGGTTACATAGTGATGACGAGGAGGAGCCCCGGCCGCCGAACACCGGAGGACAGAAGAGGTTCCCCCCACAAGTGCGGACGGTGAACATGATATACGCAACCCACATCCCCAAGAGGGAGCGGAAGCGTGCGCTAAGGGACGCATATGCGTTGGAGCCAGTCGCCCCAAAGTTCAACCCATGGTCCTCCACTCCGATCACCTTCGATTGTAGGGACCACCCCACTAGTATCCGTCATGGCGGATTCGCCGCACTGGTCCTAGACCCAATCATCAACGGATTTCACCTCACTCGAGTCCTTATGGACGGCGGCAGCAGCCTGAACCTGCTTTATCAGGACACAATGCGCAAAATGGGTATAGACCCCTCAAGGATCAAACCCACAAAAATGACCTTCAAAGGCGGCATACCAGGTGTAGAGGCCCATTGCACAGGCTCAGTCACACTGGAAGTGGTCTTCGGATCCCCGGATAACTTCTGAAGCGAGGAGTTAATCTTCGATATAGTCTCGTTTCGCAGTGGCTATCATGCACTCCTCGGGCGAACCGCATTTGCAAGATTCAATGCGGTACCGCATTATGCATACCTCAAGCTCAAGATGCTAGGACCTCGGGGGGTCATTACAGTCAATGGAAACACAGAGCGCTCTCTCCGCACGGAGGAGCACACTGCAGCCCTCGCAGCAGAAGCACAAAGCAGCCTCTTAAGGCAATCCACCAGTTCGGTGATTAAACACCCGGACACCGTCAAGTGCGCCCAGAGTAATCTACAACAAGAACGCCTGGCATGTTCCGAGCTTGCATAGCAATGCGGCCCCTACCCCAGTCCCAGCCAAACGGCGAAATCCGTGCCATGCGTACATAACTACGCATTGAAAATACCATGGGCATAGGTGGGGGGGGCACGACTATGGCACGCCCCAAAACGCGTCTCAACCGCACTAGTTGCTTCCCGCTTTGTTATTTTTTCTCTCTTTCAGGACTTTACTCTCTGGAAACCCCGCCCGACAGTACGATTGCCGGACACACGATACAACAACCAAGGAGGCAGAAAGCTACGTCACACCATGGAACTCCCAGGTGGTCTCTGATAACGAGTGAAATACCTGCTTTAAATACCATTCCTCATCTTGCCCTTGGAGGGGACATGCCAAATAGTCCTACTTTTTGCTTATCGGACTACTTGTATCATTCTGCTTCGACGCACCTTTTTGAATAAACAATGCATAGCACTAGACTATTACCGCATTCTCTATTCTTTTTTATATATATGTTCATTCATTACATTCAGCACCAGTACACTCTGGTACGGCCAATACGCCAGGGGCTTAAGTGTACCCCATAATACGGCGTGAGAAGTCCGAACACTTTCGACAATGCGGCACCCCGAACTTATAGCATTATATGCATCAGCTCCGAATCATGTCTTGGGTCAATAGTTGGGTTTGCCCGGCTCCTATGTTTTGGTACCTTACGTTCCGCTATATCGGCTAAGGTAGCACTGGGAGAACTACTGCGATTGTGCCTCGGTTCATCTGGGCAAGCACATCAGTAGAGAAAGCTAAAACTGACTGTCATGATAAGGCGATTGCTGGTCGCTATTCGAGAGGTCTTGAGTCCCTAAAGACTTATGCCGCTTAGGGCGAGGAGTCAGCTTTGTCCGGCTTAGGCATGTTTAGCGCCCCAAATTCGGCCTTCCAAATACTAGGGGCTTCGCCAAAATTTAAAATTGTAGACTTCTATGGCTAAGTGAGAGTGATAAAGCATTATAGTCCGATTGCCTTGTTCGTTGCGCTGAGCACCTCCCTCGAAGGACCCAACAATGGGAAAAAGAGTGCTCAAATTTATCCCGAACACCCCAGCACTCGTGGCATGGGGGCAGAAGCCGACGACTGGCCATCTCTCAGATTTGATAAACAACCGCACAGAAGGTAATATTTTAAATTCAAACAAGCGTTGCATAGCGCATATGAACAAGTTTTCATAATACAGGATCACACGAGCAAGTTCATTCAAAAATTACATCCTTCGCATACTCGTCCGCCACAAGACGGGCACCCTTCAGGACACCCTCATAATACATTTCAGGGTGGCGATGCTCCTTGCCTTGCGGTGACCCCTCCTTCACCAGCTTCTCGGCGTCCATCTTGGCCCAGTGCACCTTCACACGGGCAAAAGCCCAGCGTGCACCTTCGATGCAGACGGACCGCTTTATGGCTTCCAGTTGTGGGCAGGCATCCAGAAGCCGCCTCACCAGGCCAAAGTAGCTGTTGGGAAGGGAGTCACCAGGCCACATCCGGACTATAAGGCCCCTCATGGCCTGTTCGACCGCCTTGTGCAACTCGACCAGTTGCTTCAGCTGGTCACTCATAGGCATCGGGTGTTCAGTCCCAGTATACTGAGACCAGAACAACTTCTCCGTCGAGCTTCCCTCCTCGGTGCGATAGTACTTTGCGGCATCTGACACGCTGCGGGGCAAATCCGCGAATGCTCCTGGAGAGCTCCGGACTCGGGTAAGTAATAAGTAATTTACTTTCACATGCTTGCTTTGCATAATGAATGCCTTACCCGCCGCTATCTTCCTCATCGCCTCAATTTCCTGGAGGGACTTTTGGGCTTCAGCCTTGGCATACTTTGTGCTCTCAAGGGCCGCGGCAAGCTCGGACTCTCGTGTCTTCGAGTCAAGCTCCAAAGTCTCGTGCTTCTTCATGAGAGCCTGGAGCTCTTGCTTCATCTCACCCACCCGTGCCTCTTGTTTCTCCCACTCGGTGCGCTCCTTGGCCACTTTGTTTTCGGCCTCGGACATCGCTTGCTTCAGGGTCGCCACTTCATTCGTGGCCCCTGGCACATCCATGATGATCCCATCATTTTGCAACCACATCTTTTTTAATATATATAGACAAGGTATTACTTACCTTTGTTCTCCTCGAGCTGCCTCTTGGCAAGGCCGAGCTCGTTCTCAGACCGCTCGAGGTTCTGCTTCAGTGCGGCGACCTCCGCAGTCAGTGCGGCAGAGGTCAGCAATGAAGCCTGCATACGCATATAGACATACTTGTATTAGACTCCTGCAGATACTATTTTATACTCTATTCGGCTTTTCTTTGTGAACACCAAACAGAGCATCAGGGGCTACTGTCTATGCGGTAATATTTTCCTATATTTTAAATACTTAACTCAAAGCCTGTTAGAAGGCTGGCATAGGCTTCAGTCAGTCCGCTCTTGGCGGACTGAACCTTCTTGATCACTGCACTCATAATAGTGCGGTGCTCTTCGTCGATGGAAGCGCCGCAAAGTGCTCCCAGCAGGTTGTCTGGTGCCTATGGATAGACAGAGGTCACCAGCACGGGCGGCTTGCCCCTCTTGGCAGGGGGCCGCCTGCTGGAGTCTGGAACCACTAGAGGTTCCGGTGCGGTGTTCGCCTGAGGGCCAAACTTGGAGCCCTTGGGAGTCTTGCTCCCTTTGCGCCTGGAGTCCGGAAGGTCGCCTTGAGGCACCTCCAGGACTTCCTCCCCTCGGCTCGGTGCCCCTTGAGACAGTACCTCAACATTGTCCGTAGGGCGAGGAGAGGAGGCGGTTGGAAGTGACTCACTATTCATATCTGACGAGTCCAAGGAACCATCCGACGAGGATACGTCGATGTGGGCTCGGGGCGGACTACTTGATCATATTCGACATTAGGAGAAGCAGTGCAATAAAAGTATGCTATGAGTTACTCTGGTATCCGAATACTTATGACTTCACCAAGGGCTTGGCCCTGAGTAACCACTCGTTTTCGCTGTCGGCGGCAGTGGTGGAACAGTCCGGAAGGAGAGTCCTTCCCTTCTTGGACCCTCCGGCCTCCCCGGTTGGGGTGGCCTTCCTTTTCCTGTCTCCTCCGACTGGAGGGGGAGAACCGTCATCTTCCTCCTCCTCGTTTTCACGGGAGGAGGGCGTCTTGGAGTTATCGGACGATGAGTCCGATACCACCTGGCGTCGGGAACTCTTTCGGGTTCCCGTGGCCTTCTTCTTGATCTTCTTCTCCGGCACCCCATAAGGAGCCAGAGTCAGCATCTCCGTCAGGAGAGCGTCTGCAGGGTCTTCGGGCAGAGGGGCCGGTGTGTTAATCTGCTCCGATGTCTCCACCTAGTCCTGCCAAAGGCATGGGAGCTTAGACCCCGCACATGGTTAAACTATGGAAAATAAATACCCTACGTGATGTACAGAACTTACCGGATTCGTAGGGCGCGTCGCGCTTAGCCCGCGGTCCTCGGTAAGGGGAGGGGGGACCTCAGCGCCCTTGAACAGAACCTTCCAGACGTCCTTATGCGTCGTGTCGAAGAGCTCGCGTAGAGTCTATTGCTGGGCCGGGTCGAACTCCCATAAGTTGAAAGCCCGTTGTTGACACGGGAGGATCCGGCGGAAGAGCATGACCTGGACTATGTTGACAAGCTTGAGTTTCTTGCCTATCATGTTCCGGATACACTTCTGGAGTCCGTCCAGCTCCACCGATGAGCCCCAGGACAGGCCCTTCTCCTTCCAGGAAGTGAGCCGTGTGGGGATTCCAGATTGAAATTCGGGGGCCACCACCCAGTTGGTGTCACGCGGCTCGGTGATGTAGAACCACCCCAATTGCCACCCCTTTATGGTCTCCACGTAGGAGCCCTCGAGCCATGTAACGTTGGGCATTTTTCCCACCATGGCTTCGCCGCATTCCGCTTGTTGGCCGCCTACTACCTTCGGTTTGACGTTGAAGGTCTTCATCCACAGGCCGAAGTGGGGCCGGACGCGGAGGAAAGCCTCGCACACGACGATGAACACCGAGATGTTGAGGATGAAATTCGAGGATAGATCATGGAAGTCCATCCCATAATAGAACATAAGGCCGCGGACGAAGTGGGTGAGGAAAACCACCCTTTCGTAAGGTTCTGGGGTAGGGACGATCTGCCCTGCGGCTGGCAGCAGGTGCGCGATATCCGTGGCTAAGTATCCGGCCCCGCATAGCTTTTTGATGTCTCCCTCCGTGACGGAGGAGACCATCCACTTGCCTCCCGCTCCGGACATGTTTGGAGAGGGTTGAGGAGAAGGATGTGGACTTGGGCGCTGGAGCTCGAGTGCGCGAGAATGGATGAGCAAGGAGGAAGAAGGCGTGGGTAGAAAAAGGTGAACCCTTATCCCTTTATAAGGGAGGATGAATCTATGCACCCCCACCAGCCTGGTAAAACTCGCTTATCCCCCAAGCGCCATAATTGATGGCGCGGTCGGGTTACCCACATCCTTATTGATGGGAATCCCATAATAAGAGTACACGATCTCTGCTTCGACAAGACGTGCCAAGGAAACTGCCTCGCGAAACATGCTGAGGTTGGTTGTGAAAAACGATTCGAATGGTGACCTGGCTGTGGTGTGATGTCACACTGTGGAATGCGTCGGCAGATTAGATTTGTGAAAATATTATTCTCTCTACGGTTGTATGTGGAACTTGTTTTGCAGACCCGGACACGATCCTCGTGTTCAAAATCTTCTATGAAGTATTCGGAGGAGGAACCCGCCTTGCAATGCCGAAGACAATCTGCGCACCGAACTCGTCGTCATTGAAGCCTGGTTCAGGGGCTACTGAGGGAGTCCTAGATTAGGGGGTATCTGGACAGCCGGACTATATCCTTTGGCTGGACTGTTGGACTATGAAGATACAAGATTGAAGACTTCGTCCCGTGTCCGGATGGGACTCTCCTTGGCGTGGAAGGCAAGCTTGGCAATATGGATGTATAGATCTCCTTCCTTGTAACCGACTCTGTGTAACCCTAGCCCCCTCTGGTGTCTATATAAACCGGAGGGTTTAGTCCGTAGGACCAACAACAACAATCATACCATAGGCTAGCTTCTAGGGTTTAGCCTCTTCGATATCATGGTAGATCAACTCTTGTACTACTCATATTATCAAGAACAATCAAGCAGGACGTAGGGTATTACCTCCATCAAGAGGGCCCGAACCTGGGTAAACATCGTGTCCCCTGCCTCCCGTTACCATCCGCCTAGACGCACAGTTCGGGACCCCCTACCCGAGATCCGCTGGTTTTGACACCGACACATCCCCCTTATGATTAACCTCTATTGCAAGCATCCGCAAATACAACAAAAGTATTAAGGTAAACCTAACCATAGCATGGAACATATGGATCCAAATCAGCCCCTTATGAAGCAATGCATAAACTAGGGTTTAAGCTTCTGTCACTCTAGCAACCCATCATCTACTTATTACTCCCCAATGCCTTCCTCTAGGCCCAAATAATGGTGAAGTGTCATGTAGTCGACGTTCACATAACACCACTAGAGGAGAGACAACATACATCTCATCAAAATATCGAACGAATACCAAATTCACATGACTACTAATAGCAAGACTTCTCCCATGTCCTCAGGAACAAAAGTAACTACTCACAAAGCATAAACATGTTCATAATCAGAGGGGTATTAATATGCATATAGGATCTGAACATATGATCTTCCACCAATTAAACCAACTAGCATCAACTACAAGGAGTAATTAACACTACTAGCAACCTACTAGCACCAATCTCGGACTTGGAGACAAGAATTGTATACAAGAGATGAACTAGGGTTTTGAGATGAGATGGTGCTGATGAAGATGTTGATGGAGATTGCCCTCTCCCGATGAGAGGAGCATTGGTGATGACGATGGCGATGATTTCCCCCTCCAGGAGGGAAGTTTCCCCGGCAGAACAGCTCCGCCAGAGCCCTAGATTGATTCCGCCGAGGTTCCACCTAGTGGCGGCAGAGTTTCGTCCAAGAAGATGGCTTATTAATTTTTTTCCATCGAAAGACTCCATATAGCAGAAGATGGCCACCGGAGGGCCACCAGGGGGCCCACGAGGTAGGGGGGCACGCCCAGGGGGGTAAGGCGCGCCCCCACCCTCATGGGAAGTGTGTGGCCCCTCTGGTGAGGTTCTTGTGCTCAGTATTTTTTTATATATTTCGAAAACATCATTCGTGAAGTTTCAGGACTTTTGGAGCTGTGCAGAATAGGTCTCTAATATTTGCTCCTTTTCCAGCCCAGAATCCCAGCTGCTGGCATTCTCCCTCTTTATGTAAACCTTGCAAAATAAGAGAGAATAGGCATAAGTATTGTGACATAATGTGTAATAACAACCCATAATGCAATAAATATTGATATAAAAGCATGATGCAAAATGGACGTATCAATTAACCATGTTAGAATAATAAAAAGAAAGGGCTGGATGTGCGCATAAATAAGCCATGTCACTTACGATGCGGCCTGGGGCCTAGTACGGGGGCGACGTTCCGGACTAGTGTCAACGTCCCACACGGTGTTAACCGCTGGGGCGCCCTTCCCCCTTTTTGGGAGCTTTCGCCTCCAGATGTGCCGAGGCCACCCTCTTCTTCTTCTTATCCTTGGGAGGAGGGTTGTTTTCCTCCTCCTCCTCCTCTTCCTTGTCATTGTCCTTAGGGACAGAGGAATGGGCCTCGTCATCTTCGGATGTCGCGTCCGAAGTGCCCTTGCAATGGGGGCCACTCTTGGCCCCCTTGGCCTTCTTCTTGCCCTTCTTCTCCGGCACCGTATATGGCGCCGGCACCAGCATCTTCGCCAGGCGCGGGATGACTGGTTCTTCGGGCAACGGAGCCGCACACTGGATCCGCTTCGCCCTCTCCACCCAGTCCTGAGGAAGCAATACTAAGATGTCAGACATCATCCTCGAAATATTTAAGTTGGGAATACGTCAAAAGTAACATACCTCGCTGGCGGGGTGTTTACAATTGTGACCACGGTTTGAGTCCGTGGCCGGTGGCTTCTCGTTGCTCTTAAAGAGCAACTTCCAGGCCCCTTCATGAGAAGTCTCGAGGAGCCTTTTCAGGGTCTGGTGCTTCTTCGAATTGAACTCCCATAAAGGGCGGCTTCGGCGCTGGCACGGAAGAATCCGACGGACTAGCATCACCTGGATAACATCAACGAGCTTGACGTCCTTGGTCACCATGCTTTGAACGCGCATCTGTAGTGCTATCAGCTCGTCAGGTGAACACCAGTCCGGACTCTTCTTGACCCAGGAGGTGAGTCGCATGGGAGCACTGGAGCGGAATTCGGCAGCTACGGCCCAGGTGGTGCCACGAGGTTCTGTGATGTAGAACCACTGCTTCTGCCATTCCTTTACTGTCTCCACAAAGGTGCCTTTGGGCCAGGAGACGTTGGATAGCTTGCTCACCATGGCCCCTCCGCACTCCGCGTGCTGGCCATCCACCACCTTCAGCTTCATGTTGAAGACTTTGATCCACAGCCTGAAGTGGGGATGGATGCGGAGGAAGGCCTTGCACACGATGATAAACGCCGAGATGTTGAGGAAGGAATTTGGGGACAGATCATGGAAATATATCCCGTAATAGTATATCAGCCCGTGGACGAAAGGGTGGAGTGGAAACCCTAGCCCGCGGAAGAAATGGGGGATGAATACTACCCTCTCTGTGGGCTCCGGCATGGGGACGACTTGTCCCTCGGCTGGCAGACGATGGGTGATCTCCTTCGCCAAATATCCGGCCGCTCGGAGCTTAGTAATGTCCTCCCCCTTGACCGAGGAGACCATCCACTTGCCCTGACCACCAGATCCGGACATGGTTGCTTGAGTGGAAAGGAGATGAGAACTTGGGCGCTGGAGCTTGAGATCAGAAAGGCGGAGACAGAGAGAGAGCGTGAGGAGAGGAAGAGGGAATCCTTATCCCCTTATAAAGGCAGTAAATATTAAACACATCCTCACTCGCCTTAGGATTCGCCTGTTCCCTAGGGTTGTATAAATGGCCGGGTTGAGTTACCCATTCCCGCATTGATGAGAATCCCGCAATAAGGGGACACGATCTTTGTTTCGACAAGACGTGCCAATAGCAACCGCGTCTCGAAGCATGGAATGGCAGAAGGAAAACGGTTCGAAATTATAACCGGACAGACGCGATGTCGTGTTGGAAAAAAGCTGTCAACAGATTAGATTCGTGCAAACATTATATTCTCTCTGCGGTTGTATATGGTGTGCGTAACAGGTCATGATACAGTCATTGCATCCGAAGACTATCTTGGAGTTCGGAGAAAGGGGAACCCGCCTTACAATGCTGAAGACGATCAGCGCGCCGGACTCCTCGTCATTGAAAGCCAGGTTCAGGGGCTATTGAGGGAGTCCGGGACTAGGGGGTCCTCGGGCGTTCGGCCTGTTATCCATGGGCCGGACTGATGGGCTGTGAAGACATGAAGGCCGAAGACTGCACCGTGTCTGGATTGGACTCTACTTGACGTGGAAGGCAAGCTTGGCGACCGAAGATTCCTTCTTATGTAACCGACTCCATGTAAACCCTAGATCCCCTTGGTGTCTATATAAACCGAAGGGGATAGTCTAAAAAGAACACATGTACTCATTACCATATTCATATGCTAGGCTTCTAGGGTTTGGCCATTACAATCTCGTGGTAGATCAACTCTTGTAATACTCATATTCATCAAGATCAATCAAGCAGGAAGTAGGGTATTACCTCCATAGAGAGGGCTCGAACCTGGGTAAACATCGTGTCCCCCGTCTCCTGTTACCATCGATCCTAGACACATAGTTCGGGACCCCCTACCCGAGATCCGCCGGTTTTGACACCGACAGGAGGGAGGAGCAGCCAAGGGGTGCGCCCCAAGTAGGCCGAATCCTACTTGGGGTCTTCCCAATTCGGCCTCCCCCTGCCATAATTGGCGGAAGAAAAAGGGAAGAGGGAAGAAGAGAAGGAATCGGGGATGAATCCCTCTTCTCCTTCTCCAATTCGTCCTCCTGCCATAAGAGGGGCGCACCACCCCTTGTGGGCTAGTGTGCTCCCCTCCTATGGCCCATGTGGCTCATATGTTCCCCCAGGGGTTCCGGTAACCCCTCCGGCACTCCCATAAATACCTGATACACTCCAGAACACCTCCGGTGTCCGAATACTATCGTCCTATATATTAATCTTTACCTCTCGACCATTTTGAGACTCCTCATCATGTCCGGGATCTCATGTGGGACTCTGAACAACATTCGGTCACCAAATCACATAACTCATATGATACAACATCGTCATTGAACGTTAAGCGTGCGAACCCTACGGGTTCGAGAACTATGTAGACATGACTGAGACACCTCTCCGGTTAATAAACAATAGTGGAACCTGGATGCCCATAGTGGCTCCTACATATTCTATGAAGATCTTTATCGGTCGAACCGTTATGACAACATACATTATTCCCTTTCTCCATCTGTATGTTACTTGCCCAAGATTCAATTGTCAGTATCTTCATACCTAATTTAATCTCATTATCGGCAAGTCTCTTTACTCATTCCTCAATACATCACCTCATGACCAACTCCTTAGTCGTTTGCTTGCAAGCTTATGATGTGTATTACCGAGAGGGCCTAGAGATACCTCTCCGATACTCGGAGTGACAAATCCCAATCTCGATCTATGCCAACTCAACAAACACCTTCGGAGATACATGTAGAGCATCTTTATAATTACCCAGTTACATTGTGACGTTTGATAGCACACAAGGCATTCCTCCGGTATCCGGGAGTTGCATAATCTCATAGTTGAAGGAACATGTATTTGACATGAAGAAAGGAATAACAATAAGCTGAATGATTAATATGCTAAGCTAACGGATGGGTCTTGTCCATCACACCATTCTCCTAATGATGTGATCCCATTATCAACACATGTCTGTGGTTAGGAAACATTAACCATCTTTGATCAACGAGCTTGTCTAGTAGAGGCTTACTAGGGACATGATATTTGTTTCTGTATTCACACATGTATTGAAGTTTCCAATCAATACAATTCTAGCATGAATAATAAACCTTTATCATGATTTAGGAAATATGATAATAACCATTTTATTATTGCCTCTAGGGCATATTTCCATCAGTCTCCCACTTGCACTAGAGTCAATAATCTAGTTCACATCACCATGTGATTTAACACCCAAAGAGTTTACTAAGGTGTGATCATGTTTTGCTTGTGAGAGAGGTTTAGTCAATGGGTCTGTCACATTCATATCCGTATGTATTTGATGTCTACTACGCAAGTTTATTATTGTAGACACGTGTTGGTCCTCCAAGCGCAGAGTTTTGTAGGACAGTAGCAATTTTCCCTCAAGTGGATGACCTAAGGTTTATCAATCCGTGAGAGGCGTAGGATGAAGATGGTCTCTCTCAAACAACCCTGCAACCAAATACAAGAAATCTCTTGTGTCCCCAACACACCCAATACAATGGCAAATTGTATAGGTGCACTAGTTCGACGAAGAGATGGTGATAAAAGTGTAATATGGATGGTAGAAATATATTTTTATAATCTGAATAAATAAAAACAGCAAGGTAGCAAATAGTAAACGGGCACAAAAACGGTATTGCAATGCTTAAAAATGAGGCCTGGGTCCGTACTTTCACTAGTGCAACCTCTCAATAATGCTAATATAATTGGATCATATAACCACCCCTCAAAGTGCGATGAAGAATCACTCCGAAGTTCCTATCTAACGGATAACGTAAGAATAAATTGTTTGTAGGGTACAAAACCACCTCAAAGCTATTCTTTCCATTTGATCTATTCAAGAGTTCATACTAAAATAACACAAAACTATTCTTTCCGTTTGATTTATCCTAGAGTTCGTACTAAAATAACACCAAAGCAAATTCATATTCATAATACTCAATCCAACACAAAGAACTTCAAAGAGTGCCCCAAGATTTCTACCGAAGAAACAAAGACAAGAATGTGCATCAACCACTATGCATAGATTACCCCAGTGTCACCTCGGGAATCTGCGAGTTGAGTGTCAAAACATATATCAAGTGAATCAATACGATACCCCATTGTCACCACGAGTATTCAATTGAAAGACATATATCAAGTGTTCTCAAATCCATAAAAGTATTCAATCCGATAACAACGAAGTCTCAAAGGGAAAAACTCAATTCATCACAACAAGATAGAGAGGGAGAGAGAGAGAGATTAAACACATAGCTACTGGTACAAACCCTCAACCCCGAGGGTGGACTACTCCCTCCTCATCGTGGTGGCCGCCGGGATGATGAAGATGGCCACCAGAGATGATTCCCCCCTCTGGCAGGGTGCCGAAAAGGGTCTAGATTGGTTTTCGATGGCTACAGAGCCTTGCGGCGGCAGAACTTCTAATCTAGGTTAACCCTGAGGGTTTTCGGAATATTTGTGAATTTATAGGGTAAAGAGGGGGTGTAGGAGGCCACCGTGGTGGGCACAACTCACCTGGGCGTGCCTGGGCCCCCAGGCGCACCCTGATGTGTTGTGCCCCCCTCGGGACACCGCCCAGGTGCTACTCTGGCCCATTGGTGGTCTTCCGGTCCATAAAAAATCCACAAAAAGTTTCGCGGTGTTTGGACTCCGTTTGATATTGATTTCCTGCGATGTAAAAAACAAGCAAAAAATAGCAACTGGCACTGGGTCCATAGGTTAGTCCCAAAAAATGATATAAAATGATTATAAAACATCCAAGAATGATAAAATAATAGCATGGATACTTCATAAATTATAGATATGTTGGAGACGTATCAGCATACCCAAGCTTAATTCCTACTCGTCCTCGAGTTGGTAAATGATAAAAGAAATAATTTATGAACTGTGAATGCTAGCAAAGTGCATAAGTTTGATCAATGATAATTTCAATCACTTTTCCTAGCATCATAACAACAATTCTTTCTTATAAAACTTCTCTTGTTATTGTAGCAACCAATTCACATGTTAAGGTTCAAATACAAAATTCTCTTGAAACTCAACAACCTATGTTCTCAGTCACCAAGCAATTGTAATTCAACTTATTCAACAGAGTCTAAGTAAGAGCTCCACATACTCAACCATCTTATAGTCTTCTATGATTGCTAACACTCACTGCATACACATGAGCAAAACGTTTCAACCGGACACATAGAAAGATAGGGGCTTATTGTTTTGCCTCCCAATGTATTCATCTCAAGGGTGATGTCAACAGTAATAACTCATGCTACCCATATCCAACTGGATATATGTGCCTAGATCTTTCCTCACCACATGATGCTTGCCAAAAGAGAAAAATAAAAAGGAATAGAGATAAATACTTTGACTCTTGCATTAAAGTAAATACATAAAAGTAAAAGGTTGCCAAGTGCTTATTTGTTTGTATGCTCAACCCCTTAGTGCAAAAGAACGTCACGTTATATTTCCCCTTATGATAACAACCTTCATTATGCAGTCTGTCGCTTTTATTCTTTGCCATCACAAGTGCGTACATCGCTCAATTTTCTCTTACACTAAATGATCTCACACTTTTAGAAGCAAATTTTATTGCCTTATTGCACCGATGACAACTTACTAAAAGGATCTTGCTCAATCCTTAGGTAGGTATGGTGGACTCTTGAAAATAAGATTTGGGTTTAAAGGTTTTTGGATGCACAAGTAGTATCTCTACTTGGTGCAGAATTTTTGGCTAGCAAAGATGGGGGAAAGCACCACATGTTGAAGGATCTATGACAATATAATTTCTATGTGAATATGAACAAACATTACGTTGTCTTCCTTGTCCAACGTCAACAATTTTGGCATATAATATTTTGATGGGGCTCACAATGACAAAATATTTCCATGATAGTGTATTTGCATGTGAAAGTTCTCTTCCTTATACTAATTATTTGTGAATTGCTTGTATGACCAATATTGTGATTGTCAAGCCTCAAAAGATTTAACTTTCTAAACCCAATGTGAAGCTACCACTAGGCATGATATGATTCAACTTCATGACATTCAATTTATTCAACAATTTACTCATAGGATATAAGTGAATCACTAGAGCAATTCCATAGAAAAGAGCTTCGTTGACGGGATGTGCGTGCCGCTTACCTAGCCTCCCTGGCAATTGTTTGAGGACTCTATTTTATTTAAAAACTTTCAGATCTTAGTACTTTATTAAAACAGTAAGCAAAACAAAATAAAATGACATTCCAAGAATAGCACACATCATGTGAAGAAGCAAAAACTTAGGCTCAACTGATAGTAACCGATAATTGTTGAAGAAGAAAGGTGGGATGCCTACTGAGGCATCCTCATCACTACAAAAAAAGACACATCCGTGACACTTTGGGCCAAACAAATTTTTTTTCTGTCATACATATGACACTTCTATGACGATAATTGTGACAAAACCCGGTATCATCATAGATGTGGTGGGCTCCTACTTCTATGACAAAAAATCATGACAGAAAATGGGCTTTTCGTCCTGGGCGGGCCGGAGAAGCAGCTGCATGACATTCTTTGGGCCGTCCATGACAGAAAAAACCGTGGTAGAAGCGAGGGGGAGGAAAATTTCGGGGAGTTCCCGGTTACTGGATGAACAGTAGACGGTGGAGGGGTGCCCGTGGAGGGGTGGATGAATAGGACCCCGTGGTGTGGAGGGTAGGATGAATAGTAGATGGTGGAGGGGTGCCCGTGGAGGGGTGGTTGAACAGGACCCCGTGGTGTGGAGGGCTGGATGAACAGTAGACGGTGGAGGGGTGGTTGAACAGTAGCCGGTGGAGGCTGGATGAACAGGAGCCCGTGGAGGCTGGAGGAGGTCGACGGTGGATGAACAGTAGCTTGTGGAGGATGGAGGGGGTCGACGGTGGAGATGAACAGTATCCCGTGGAGTCCCGTTTTGTGGTACGCCACACCCCCCGATGAACAGGACCCCCATTTCGATCGTAGCGCTCCAACACAAGTCCGTTTCCTCCGTTTTGTGGTACGCCACACCCCTCCCGATCAACAAGACCCCCGTTTCGACCGTAGGAGGTCCGTTTCCTCCGTTTTGCGGTACGCCACACCCCTCCCGATCAACAGGACCCCCGTTTCGACCGTAGGAGGTCCGTTTCCTTTGTTTTGCGGTATGCCACACCCCTCCCGATCAACAGGACCCCCGTTTCGACCGTAGGAGGTCCGTTTCCTCTGTTGTGCGGTACGCCAGGCCTCGTTTCCATCACCTCTTCCGTCCAAGCCCTCCCGATGAACACGACCACGCATTCCGTTCCGACCCATGAACACGATGACGACGCTGTTTCTCCGTTCAGACCCAGCCATGTACACGAGCCCTCGCCGTACGTATGCGCGAGTAGGCGTTCGAGACCCCGCCCGTATGTACACATACGTGGCCGTATTTTCTTTCTTGCACCCTGGCAGCCTCTACTATGACACGTGCGCGCCTCTACATCCACCAGTATATATGTACGTACACGTTCGCGACTAGAATGACAATGCTACGTACGCTTCGACCAGGTGGGTCCCGACTGTCAGGCACTTCCTTGCCTGCGAAGATGTAGCTGGTGGGTCCCAGCAGTCAGGGGGCGAAATACGGTGGCCCGTCCGGTGGGTCCTCGCTGTCAGGTGGATGAATAATTATTTTGCACGTAATAAGGAGGCACTTCCTTACTGCAGCCGTGTACCCAGCTGTCAGCCTCTCCACGTACAGTCCACGTCCGATGGAAGTCGTTCCTTGACCACGTTGACCATGCGCCCCGAGAGCACCAGGGGGGTGGACGACGGCGAGGCCTAGGAAGGGGACGACGCGGAGCCGGGGAAGACGCGGCAGTGGATGCCCACGCATAGAGGAGTACAAGGGTTCACTGGTTCGCTGCGGTGTCAGGCTGTCGTTGCCGCAGAATAACAGGGGGTGTGGGTGAGTAGAGGGATGGCCTGGCTAGCGGTGGGAGTAGTAGGGGCGGTGAGGCCTCCGCCGCATCGCAGCCGGCCACGGGAGGCAGGAGCACGAGGCACAACCGGCGCTGGTTTGGGCGGCTGGAGCAAGAAGACCAGAGGTTGAAGAAGCACTACGGCCGTTGGATGGACATCGTACAGTCACTGGAGCTAGAATCATGCATATTGACTAAGTTGACAAAGCCCTCTGTCCCCGTCAACTTAGTAGGCCCACAAGTCAGCCTCCCAGCAAGGTGGGTCCCAGCTAGCCGGGGGAGTATTCATTTTTTTGTGCGTAATAAGGAGGCACTTCCGATGGGTCTGAGCTGACAGCAGGGGGAACGTTTTTTTCGCGAAATACGGTGGCCCGTCCGGTGGGTCCCAGCAGTCAGGGGGAAACAATTTTTTTCGCAAAATACTGGTGGCCCGTCCGGTGGGTCCCTGCTGTCAGGTGGAGGAATAATTATTTTCCGCGTAATAAGGAGGCACTTCCTTGCGGCTGCCATGGACCCAGCTGTCAGCCTCTCCACGTACAGTATTCTTCCGATGGAATTCGGTCGTTGACCACATTGACCACGGCGCGCCGACAGCACCACGGCGGTGGACGACGGCGAGGCCTAGGAAGGGGACGACGCGGAGCCGGGGAAGACGCGGCAGTGGATGCCCACGCGAGGAGGAGTACGAGGGTTCACTGGTTCGGCTGCGCTGCCGTCGCCGCAGAATAACAGGGGGTGTGGGTGAGTGGAGTGGAGGGATGGCCTGGCCAGCGGTGGGAGTAGTATGGGGGCGGTGAGGCCTCCGCGGTAGCACAGCCGGCCACGGGAGGCAGGAGCAGGCGGCACGACTGACGCTGGTTTGGGCGGCTGGAGCAAGAAGACCAGAGGTTGAAGAAGCACTACGGCCGTTGGATGGACATCGTACGGTCAGTCGAGCTAGAATCGTGCATATTGACTAAGTTGACAAAGCCCTTCGTCCCCGTCAACTTAGTAGGCCCACTATACTGGGTCCCAGCTAGCAGGGGGAGTATTCTTTTTTTTGCGTAATAAGGAGGCACTTCCTTGAGTGCGAAGATATAGCTAGTGGGTCCGAGCTGTCAGCGGCGGTAATGTTTTTTTGCGAAATACAGAGGCCATTTCGGTGGGTCCCAGATGTCAGGTGGAGGAAATCATTATTTTGCACGTAATAAGGAGGCATTTCCTTGCGTGCGGCCGTGGACCCAGCTGTCAGCCTCTCCATGTACAGTCCACTTCAGATGCATGTCGGTCATTGACCACGCTGACCATGCCACGCCAAGAGCACCAGGGCGGTGGACAACGGCGAGGCCTAGGAAGGGAACGACACGGAGGCAGGGAAGACTCGGCTGTTGTTTTTGTTTCCCACGTGGAGGGGAGTACGACTGTACGAGGGTTTACTGGTTCGTCTGCCGTTGCCGGAGAATAACAGAAGGTGTGAGTGAGTAGAGGGATGGCTAGGCCAGCGATGGGAGTATGGTGGGGCGGTGAGGCCTGCGTGGCAGCATAGCCGGCCGCGGGGAGGAGGGAGCAGGAAGTCCCGCCGGCGCTTGTTTGAGTGGCTGGAGCAGGAAGAGCAGAGATTGAAGAAGCACGACGGCCGTTGGATGGACATCCAACAGTATACATGCCATCTGTGGAAAGCCTCAAATCTGTGGAAAACAGCATACAACCCATCTGCCATTATTTCAAATAATTTATAGCCCATTTGCTAATTCTTACGATTTTTTGGAGCCCATATTCTTTATGTTAGCATTACAGCCCATATTGTGACCACGGTTAAAAAATTATACGAAATTTTGCATATGTCGATGCGGTCTGAACTGTTTTTAATCCCGAAATTTCGAGTCACATTCAGACTGATTTAAAAAAAAATGTATATCAATATAAAATCCAATAAATTGTCCACGCATAAAAATCAATGCAATTTAAAATCTCGAAATGAAAAAAAAGATATTTGAAAATAATTGCCGGTTTGATGTGTTTTAAAAATGTACACCCATTTCTCATTACTGATAGGCCATTTTCTCGGCCAGCCGAATGAAGCTCTCCTCATCTTGAAAGATTTGCAGCCCAACAGGCCTGATAAAGCAACTTACTTGACAAATCACAAAAAACTGGGCTAGCCATTTTCAGAAAGAAAAAAAACTACTGGGCTGGTCTGTGGTAAACATAAAAGAAAAGGCTGTCTAGACAGGCCAGAGTGTCCCGCACAGCCCAGTTGACACCCTGCTTCCGTCTCAAAAACAAATTAGATAAATGCCACTCCAATTATGGCGATTCATAAAAATGCCACTGCAATTTCCAAACTTTGAAAAACGCCACTGCAATTTTTGCAAACTTTGAAAAACGCCACCCCAGACTTCGAAAAATGCCACTAGAAATGGCATGAAATGGCATTTTTCAAAGTTTGGAAATTGCAGTGGCATTTCTTGGATACACCAGATTTGGAGTGGCATTTATCAAATTAACCCCAAACAAAAATAACTGGGCGAGCTGCTAGGTCCCTGGTGTCAGCTGCTCGTTGTGCAATTCTCTCGTTTATTGACTACGTTGACAATGGCATGGGACCCAGATGTCAGAAATCCACTAGGAGGAGCCATTTTTTCTATTGGCTTGAAATAAGGAGGCACTTGCTTGCGTACGAGCTTGTTAGTTTCTTCAGAGGTAGGCATTTTTATTCAAAAAACTGCCACTTTGCATCTTGCGTCGCAAATAAAACTGCCAGGAGCGCATTTGTAGGCTAGCTAGTGATCGATCAGTAACTTGTAAACACTGAGCGAACAGAAATAAGTAACTGTTAATGCATCTCAATGATTCACAGATCATATACAAATATGTAGCTCCAAAAGCAAAGATCAGCCACTTTGGATCTTGCGTCCCAACTAAAACTAACTAGTACGATTCCCATACATAAGATCAACATGTTAATGCATCTCAATGGCTCACAGATCATATACAAATATGTAGCTCCAAAAGCAAAGATCTAGAAAAAACATCTGTTCTTCCTACTAACATGGATGCTTCTATTGGCCAACATTCAGTACAGACTGAAAGACAAATTTGTTTGTGAAGTCTACAATTCCTCTTGCAAACATAAGTGGTTTCACCAACAGCTGGAACCATGAGAATGAACCAGACATGATGGAGGAATATGCACTGCAATATGATTTGGTCTTCCCTCGATCACACTACGAGACTATTTTCGGAATACAAACTTTAACTTAGGCAAAATGATGTCCATTGTATAATCAAACCAAAGCAATGAAGCACCTAGTGTTGGCCAATAAATAGTACAATACTACTTTTCTACAGTCCATGAAGTGACTATCCAATCTTTCTATGTCTATTTTCAAATGGCACTCCATGCAGTGACTATACTATTCTCTTGTGCAGTTCAACCAAAATTGCGGGCACTTTGTTGGTTTGCCAAATAGCAACGGGCAGACATCTCTGTCTGCACAAATATCAAGCAGCTAGTAAACATATACCACACCTTGTATTTTCGGTTTAAACATGTCTCTTCCGCTTAGCATCTGTCATGTTCTGCACAGGACAATCTGATGCAGCTATGTTCTGACCTGGACAATTTCATACTGAATTGATTTGCTGGTTCAGAGCAGAAATATAGCGCCTATTCTTCATCAGACCAAGGATATCCATGTTCGCAGTGATGGAAGAGGTGAAATCGATACAACCGAAATTGAGCATCCAATCATTGAATCCTGTCCTACACCTCCAATGTAGGTCCACCTTGCCAATAAATTCACATGCAAACCACTAGTATTACTATCTAATGACAGTACAAAAAGAGTAGCAAGATAGTAGCAAACCATGTACCTTCGTAATGAACAGCTCATAGTGCCACCAATTGGATATAAAGGTTGGAAAAAACATGCTCCTAATGTTGAACCAGTTGGAATTTTTGTGCAGTTCCACTAAAATAGAGCATCCCTGTTTGCATAGATATTGAAAGTGTGATTACTCTAAAAGTGGCACTAGTTGATGCATAGACTCACAAATATAAGAATTCCAATTTCTTAATGGGAAAAGGTAGCAAGGCTGTTTCTAACCACCCGTTTGAAGGAATAAATAAAGCAACAACGACTGATGTGAGGAAGGCATACATAGTTTTTTCTGGAAAAGTGAGCCATTCCTGACCTTTCGTCTTCTTTTGCAAATTTTGTGCATTTCTACTAAAATAAAATTCCATCACCGCCTTGACAATTCAGTGACACTGTACAAAAGGAAAAGACTTAACATTACATCATGATGTCAGGTATGTAGTCGACAGGCATTAGAGACAAACATAGAGACCTCCTTAAGAGAACAGCCAGAGGAGGAGGTGCCCACTCTTGATCTTTCCTCTTGTCTTCATAATTGTCTGTGCAGTTTAACCAAAATAAAATGACATCAGCGCCTTGGCATTTTGGTGACATTGTACAAAAAAATTAACTTATCTCATGAAAGTGAGGTATGTAATCTATAAGCATTAACAGTGCAAAAATCTGACGGGAGTAACAAGTTTCATCGTTGGTATACTAGCTGCGCAACAGCATTAGAATGCCTTATAGCTGAAAAATCTTTAATACATCCACAATCAACAGCTAACCCTGAAATAATCCAGTGACATTAAATGGCATTGCTTAAATTTATGGGTGGCATTAGACTGAGAGCGGCATTAGTTAAATGTGGCATCACTTTAGCAGTAGCATTGCTTGACATGACTGCTGGCGTTATACTAACAGCAAAAATAGTGGCAATAAGAGCATGGGAGGCACCAGTACGATGTACCTCCAGGGATGCAGAGTGGTGAGGGAGGTATGGTTGCCCAAAGCAACAAATATCCAGGCAGCATATGTGGATTACGATCCCATTTTTGTTCTCTTTAGCCACCTTTTTCCTATGCGAGGACAACAAACCGATCGACCTGGTCATTCTCTATTGCGTTGTCATGCCTTTCTACCCTTCTTCAACCAAGAGACACGAGACTCGTTCCTTAGCTACTGATTTTCCCCTTTTCAACCTAGATGCGGGTTCGATGCCTACTCTCTTGGACAGTACAGTCTCCCTTCCTTTCCTTATTCAACCCAGACATGGATTAGTCTGCATGAAGTAGGGTTTCCTTTAATAGTGCAAATTATGGTTTTCTTCTGCGTGGCCAGCAGAGTAGAGGATAGCAAATTGGGAAGATGGTGGAGTGGAAAAAGATCCACATGCAACGACGTAGCAGATGGGGTAATAGAACAAGGTTATGGCTCGAAAAGAGGTAGCATACCCGAGGGTCAGCGGGAAGTGGCTTCGCTCGTGGTCGTCGTCCTCCGCACACGCTACGACAGCGAGCTTGGGGACGGAGGCCATCCCGCGCGGGCGCTAGGTCTGAGAGGATGGCCTTGTCGTCAGTGCGTGACCTCGCTCGCCGACGACGAGTGCGTCAACGCTGCATGTCCTTTTCTTCCCCGGCGGATCTGTGACCACCGGTGAGGAGGGAGAGAGGGGCCGTCTTTTTAGATCTGGAGAGAGGGTGGTAGTGTGAGAAGCAAGTGGGCAACCCTGAGCAAGAAAGCGCTGAAGCTCTAGCCTATATATATCTTTTTTATACTACTAGTAGTGGAGGTGGGGTAGTGGTAGAGTAGTTTATATTTTCTCTGCGTAAAGTACCAGTTAGTCGTGCTTCAAAACTGATCGGCACGCCATTAAAAAAATAAAGGTCGATAACTAATGCGGCACCTCGGGCGAACGCGGTCAGATCGCATTTTGCACGAGAAATTACACACCATGTTTCGTTGACATGTGGTCCCGTTCCAACATATCAGTGAGACGACGGCGAGTAGTAGGAGTATTTCCGAATGGACGTGTAGCCCGGGGCGCCTCTTCGTGAACTGTGGCAAACTCGCAACCGTCCACCGACTCTTTGCCTTTCCCTCTCGATTTGGAACTGCTGTTGCACGCTCTTCCTCTCCCTCCTCCATTTTCCTTCAGCCCTTCACCTTTTCTTCTGGCATTGTTCGATCGTCTTCTCCATGGAGGGAACAGGCCGGAAACGACCTCGTTATTCTTGCCCCGATCTGAAAGATGACGTGGTGGAGGAACTCATTGATCGGTGCGATGTCATCACCTCAGATAGCATGGCAGGTTCGTTCCAGCCCATTCTCAACTTAACTAATAACATCATTGCAAGGAACCCAAGGGTCAAGGAGCGGTTTGATCTCCCCTATCTTCTTCGCCGTGACCCTAATGACTGGCGCCGGCACGACGGAGGCCTCGCCCTGTGCAAGTTGATGCCGCTTGATAATGATACGTATGATGTTAAGATGCCATCGCTTGAGGGCAAGGCTTGGGCGGGCGCAAATGGAGATTGGGTTGTTTACATTGGGTCCAACTGCGAGTGGGAACTTGTGAATGTGTACACTCGTCACCGGGTTCCACTTCCAAAAATCTCAGCACACTGCCTAGAGGTTGAGCACACCGGTAATGTACGCACGTTCAAATATGATCATGGTGACTGTCGCCTATGGAAGATAGCAATTTGTCGAGTTCCCAACCGCTCTTGGAATTACAAAAACTATGATGTTGTTGCTATCTTCGACAAGCTTGTTGCCGTCCTTGATGGTTTCACTCGATGGATATTGCTCAAAAATCAGTTTCTGTACACGGATGAGTACTGTGATGAAATTGAATACGAGGGCCTTGTGTTTGCTGCCACCACTCGTGGCACTGTTTTTGCATGGCATCCTCGTTGTTGCGGTACGTTTGTCTTCCACCGTAATTATAATTGTTTCATCCACATGCATGCGGGTTAGCAAGTTTCCCTTTACTAATTAACCTTCTTCTTGTGTTTCCAAGGTCCTGCGAACATCCCACCACCTATACTTGAAGATTTTTATAACCAAGGGAGAGATGAGGATGGTGATGATCACGAGCATGAGGACGAGTAGCGCCGATATACTCTGTGGCGCCTGAAAACTAATTCCGATGGATCACCTCTTCTTGTGTGTATACAGCCCACTGATGATGTTACTGCTAAGGAAGTAGGTGTAGTCTCCCATGGTCGCACTCTCCGGACCTATTCCAACACCCATTGCATGGTATTCGGGATGGATACTAGGGTGCTAGCACCAACTCCTTCTCCCTGGCACATAATTGATAGTCTTGGAGAAAACTCGCTCTTCCTTGGACAAAACTATCCGATGATGGTGAAAGGCGATCCAACTACTGTTGACACATTTATGAGAAGCAACTGTGTCTATAGCTCGGACATTTGGGTGGTTCCCTACCCTGGTACTGATATAGTAGGCCGCTTCAGCGTGGATGATCAGTCCTGTGTTGGTCTCCAGATCGACAACGGATGGCCCGTCCCAGAGAATTACTTGTGGTTCAAAGCAAGCGTTTCCAATGCCGCGGAATGGTTGATTTGAAGTTCATTTCATGGCTTGTTATTTGTTGTGTGGTGAAAACTTTAGTATTTATAATGTATCCTCGTTGTCAATGTGGGCATGATGACCTGTTGTACTATGTAATAAAATGATATGACTGTGATAAACTTACTAAATTTATGAATGGCTTTCGAGTCGCTTCTCTGAGTGAGTGGTGCGACGAGGAAAAAATATATTTTCCGAATACATAATTGTACGTGCATTGCAATAGGTTATCGGATGAGGCCAATCAACAATAGTAGTACACTATTTGTACTAGCTTCACATGCTTCGTGCGTCGGGCGGGTGTTTTTACTATAGCCATATGTTAATGTGTTCGTTGTACGTAACCAGCACCTCGAATCCTTGATATACTAGTAGTATAGTATATAGTAGGAGTAAGTAGTAGGAGTAGTAGGGTGGCATGGGCCAGAACAAGCATTCACGTCCAGGAGTACGACACACGCCACCACCACGACATCCATCTAACACCATATTATTTCTTGGAGTCCGTGCGAGAGCAATCTCTTCAACCTCGTCATTTCTCTAACTTCAGCCATCGCGTGGCGGGCGAGGTGGGGGTTTGCCGATAGTCGGTTTCCTTAACTGCGGTCCCACTTGTAAGGCCAACTCCAACGCACGACCCCAAACGGACCTCCGTTTTGCACGAACTCCGACGATAATTTTGACTACTCCTTTAGTAAGTTGGATTAGTGCCTTCTCGATGCATTCATTGTTGATCTACGGAGGCTCGATCTTGCATGCTTCTTTCTTCTTAGAGTGTAAAGAAGTAGACGTTGCTTCCTCGCATCTAGTCTCATGTCTAGCCTCTATTCAATACTAGCTAAAAATGATAGAGCATCTACTAAATTGCGCTCTATCAATATATGGATGTACTCTTCTTCTCAATTCAAAAACTTGCATCCATTCTACTCCCTCCGTTGCACAATACTACATGCCTTCTATTTGTCAAAATATATATGTATCTAGACATGTCTTAGTATATAGGTACATCCATTTTTGGACAAATGGAAGTCAAGTATTTTGGAACGGAGGGAGTACACAATAAATTTTTTAAGTTAGCACAACTAGTCTAATCCGAGAGCAGAACCGAAGATTTGGTCGGGTTCTTCCTCCTTTTGCCGACACGTGGGACATCCAGCATCCAGGTCGTGTCATGAAAGAAAATAGAGTGGTAGTTGAAGCCACAAGATGTGCATCTTGGGTTAAACTGTAAATAGAATCTTACTACTCTTGAGTAACTCCAAAAGCGGCCACCGAAGATCTTTATTGGATTTGTTTTTCATCACCAGCACATCAAGGTGAAAGATGTGAAGGTTCAGTGGGTCCTCTTGCGTTTTCACTGACATGTGGGGCCGCATGTGAGCAAACAGACGATGGGCTCCGCACGTCTGCTGGTTGGCTGAGAAGAGAGATAGAGGAGGGCTGAGCATGGACTGCAGGAAATTTGTTCTACGTACCTTAATATAGGCTCGATATAGTGGGGTGGCATGGGCCATAACTAGCATTCACGTCTAGCAGTACGGCACACGCCACCCACACGAGTCCCATCCGACACCAATTTTCTTGGAGTCCATGCTACAGCCATCTCTTCTACCTCCTGTCCTCTTTTCTCAGCCATCGTGCGGTGGGAGGGGTAGGGGTTTGCCGATAGTCGGTTTGCTCAACTGCGGTCCCACTTGTAAGTGAAAATGCAACACCGCACGCATTCCTGCTTGAGCAGTGTGCTGGACCAACCGTGTGGGGGTGCGACGCGAACACGGCAGGCTTTTCATTTTGAACTCGTAACTTGTAAAATTTGGTTATGCTCCATGGCGCGACCGATAGATAGAAAATAACGATTTTGCCTAGAGTAATGAGAAGTTTGCTTCTGTCGCCGTTCATGCATGGAGTACGTACGAAAATTATGAAGTTGATGCGAAAGGTAAGATAATTACTGTAGTATCATATACTACTACATGGATTTGACGGAAGGATAAAAATACATATGGATCCATCAACGTTCAATGACATCCTCACGCCCTAGTGCGCCGGGTCACCAACCGACGTGTGAGGAGCAGCGACATTGGTGGTGAGCTCAACGTGCTTCTGAACAGTGCCGTCCAAGGTTGCCCTGCGCTCCAAGAAGGCTAGCGTCCTATCGTCCTCCTCTTGCATGTACTAGTCCTTGTGGACGATTTGCGCGTAGACGTGGGTGATTATGTCGATGGTGTCTTGCTGCGCCAGGCGCTGCGTGGCGAGCGCGACCTCGAGGTGGACATTCTCCGGCGCAACGGCGGGCAGTCGCAGGGCCACCAGTGCGTCGAAGAGGTTGTTACCATAGTGGCCGTTGAGGGTGGCGGGCATCGCAGAGCCTGGGCGCGTCGGCTGGAGGCTTACGTCAAAGTCGTCCGCAAGCTTCTTGACGACGGTGAACTTGTCGAGGAAACCGATGAGGACCTCGTCGAACAAGGATGCGAAGCTGTCGTCCAAGTGGCCCCTCGCCCTGGCGGCCTCAAGCAATACTACCTGCCGGGCCACAGGCCGGCGTCGTGGACCATCTGGCACAGCCAGCTGATGCTCGTGCTCATCGCCTCCATGGGTCTAGCGTAGCTTCTAGTCAACTGATCTTGCGATTTGAGTGATCACTCAGCCCTTGGTTAGCGTGCATAGGTGCGTAGGATTTCATACTACTCCTCGGCCCTCTACTGCACCTGCCTTTGGCTGTATGATAGGTGGGCCAGCCACCCCCTGGGGCCACGTGTCATTCACCTCCTGACCCGTCTCTCACACGCACCCTGCTAGTGTATATACTCCCTCCTTTCCGGTTTATAGGGCTTATCTCAAAATTTTAGTTTTTCCATTTCATAAGGCTCAATTTGGTTGTTTTCCATCACATGTTCAGATTCCAAGGTGCATTAAATCATTGCATGCAAGTACTAAGAGAAAATTGACCAATGCATGTAATTTATGCATGCATGCATTGCAATTAATGCATTGGTAAACATACTTTTTTGAGGAAAACAAGAGCATTAATTGGGTGCTTTTGCAAACTACAAAAAGTATTCCACCACTCACCATCTACCTTGGTTGGTGAGAATTTTGAATTGAGCCTTATAAACCGGAAAGGAGGGAGTATAGTGGTTTTCTTTTTCTCTCCATATCAACCATTTTATATTGCGTACGTGTCATTCAAGAGTGAAATGATGGTTTCTTCTTTCGACTAACTTACTGTGTGATTTCACTGCTCCTTAGTGGCCCCTACACGTACTCCCCCTACGTGTTTGCAACAGTCACACGTACACATGGACGCAAAAATGCGCGCGACGCCCTAATGCATGCATGTCCGAGCACACGACGGAACACACACGGTGACGCTCAAGTGCTCAACCTACACGTTCATGCACACACATACTCAGTCAGGGTGAGCTAGTGACCGTATGAACACCGGAATATATATATATATATTGAGCGCAATGAGCGTATTATGAAGTCCACTGACCGTATTTTTACAAATATACAATGACAGACAGTGTATTTATCTCGTTTGAAATTAAGCCATGTTAACCGGAGAGGAGGCAGCATGGACTGGCATTACTTTGCTGTGTCCCGTCAACTTGCCAAACGAGGAGAAGGTTGCAGGACGGGAGAAGCTTGCGTGCGGTGGCTCACAGGACAAGGAGAAACTTTTGACTAATGCAAGCTCTCCCTCGCTCAGGCGGTGGATGTGCAACAGTTAATTCGGTGTCAGATTGCCAGAAGCATACTACGCTATACTACTAGGAACCAGATGGAGGAGCGTCTGCACTCTTATTATAATTTTAAAATGTGATAAAGCAATCTTCAACACATTTGGTTCTCTTCAAGGGTTCTCGCATGTGATAATGGAAGTTGATTGCATGGAACACTCGCCACAATTCTCGCTTAATTCTGGCTCATATCCTGTTACAAATAGTAGCGCTCAGTAATATTTCCTCTTTTTTTGTTATTCAGCATGTAAACAGGTCAGCAAACCTTGCGACGCATCTTCGTGCGAACCATGCTTGCTGCACTTTAAATGTGGCCGAGAGCTGGCGTGATGAAACACCTCGCTTCCTACTTCTTTTTTTGGCTTCCTAGTGACCACTGTCTTGGCTGATCGTCCTAAGAATGCTTATATATGAATAAAGCTCTCTCATTTACCCACAAAAAAGATTAAGCCATATTAACCGAAAAGGAGGGAGTATGGACTAGCACTACTTTTTGGTGTGCCCCGTCAACTCGCAGAACGAGGAGAAGCTTGTGGGACAAGGTGAAGCTCGCTTACGCCTTTTGACTAATGCAACCTACCCTCGGTGGACATGCATCAGTCCATTCAGTGTTAGATTGTCAGAGGCATACACTGTAGTACCCAACATGCGGAGTACCATCATTGTTCGACTTCACGAAGGGGCAAAGAGCCAAGCGCAGTACTAGTACGCGTACTTGGTTTTGCACCTTCATACTACTCCACCCTCCGTCACAGTTTACAGGGCGCGCTTCATTATGATGCATTTCTCTCAATGCATTTCCACCACCAGAGAGACTTTAGACGCGTTTGGTTTAATGCTCAATTAATTAGGGTGTGGTAACCGCAATCAAGTCCACAATTTTCTCTCCATGTACTGTACTACTACAGAGTGCATGCATGTGTGTACCCAGGGTGGAAGCACTGCATGCATGTGTGTACGCATTATTCCCTCTAGTAATAGACGCCGTGCTATAACTACCAATGCTATTTTTCAGGCCGATCGCTAGTCGCCTTGGTCCCATAGATTTTTTTCTTTTTTCTGAAGCGCGCTGTATAAACAGTGACGGATGGAGTAGTATGAGCGGATTCAAAGAAGAGCGTATTGATGGTTGCTTCTTCAGAGCAACTTACAGTGGGAAAGGTGGGGCTTATGATTTGACTTCTCATTACTCACTATTAATGCGGCGCAACGACCGGGCTGAGTCTCCCATGCGGTTGTGCACTACCCCCTCGGTTCTTAAATATACTCCGGAGTATTTGTCTTTCTAAAATATGTTGAAATCTCTGTTAAGACGAATAGAATATTTAGGAATGGAGGGAGTACACATACGAAGGAAAATGAGTGAATCTACACTCTAAAATATGCCCGTTTGAAATTTGTAAAATGACAAATATTTAGGAACGAAGGAGTATAATTTCGTGCATGGCACATGGACCCAGATGATGAAGAGGCTTCTGGCAATGCTATCAAGCTTCCATCATTTGTTTACATAATTGACGTACTATACAAATAATTTTCCAGCGACATGAAATTGTAAAATGGTGTGAGCTTTCAGCTTTTGTTTCGCGTGTCTTGCCATCGATGCTCTTTTGGAAACAATAAAAAACTAACTTCCTTGCTAATGCATGTTAATTATTAGCAGATCAGAGCTAATAATTACATCACAACTGAAGACAAAGTTGTGAGAAGGTGTTAAATTAAAATTGATCCATGCTTTCATTGGCAGCAACGTCCCCCCAACTCTGTCTAAATCAACAAGGCATGTTGGGAAAAAAGTAGCTGTTTGGAGCATACAACATTCTGATCATTTTGTGCAGTTCCACTAAAATAGAGCTGAGCGTCCCTGTTCCAAAGATATCAAGTGTGGTTACGATAATAGAGGACTGCTGATGAAACAATAAACACACAAATTGAAGCCGGTCACCTTTGCGGTCTCTCTTAAGACTAACTAGTTGGAGAAGATTAGGCTCGGAGTTGGATGAGGAGGATAGAGCAAAACCAATCTCCCTTTGTGCAGTCGCACTAAAATGTAGAGACGTTGCCCGTGTGACATTTTAGTACAACTGCACAAAACACTCTTATGAAAAAAGTGATTTGCGCAGTTCACCAAAAGGTCGCAATAGCAACGAGGTGATATGGATAGCCCTGTTTGCAAAAAAGAGGTAGAAAGGAAACAATTACTGGCCAATAACAGTTGATGACACATGCGACGACAAAAAAGAAGCATATTCCTTGTCCTAAGGGAAGATAACAACACGGTTGTGTTTGTCTAAAACGGTGTGAGGACGAGAATGCAATATGGAAAGTACGCTGGACGAGCTACGTTTTGGGCAAACAACTATGGAACATCCACATGCAGTGACGTGGGAAAACGGGCAGTGGAGCAAGGCCGGAGGGGATACCTGGAGGTCGTCGGGATGTAACTAGGTGAGCAGCGGCGGGCGGAATCTGCGAGCAGGTGGCGTAGGCCCTGCCGCGCCGGAGCTTGGTCAGAGAGAACAGCGTGTACCGCAGATCGGGACGTGCTGCCTCGGCGCCGTCGAACGGAGAAATGATGCACTTCCTTCCTTTCCCCCGGCGGACGGGATGCGGCCGAATCAGTGGCCAACGGTGAGAGAGAGAGAGAGAGGCCACCGCACTCCCTTTCCCCCGGTGGACGGGATGCGGCCGGATCAGTGACCAACGGTGAGAGAGAGAGAGGCCACCACACTCCCTTTCCCCCGGCGGACGGGATGCGACCGGATCAGTGACCAACGGTGAGAGAGAGAGAGAGGCCACCGGAGCCTTGTGTGAGATACTCTGAAGAGCGGATTACCTTTTCCTCCATAAAAATCGTTTTATATTCTGTGTACGTGCCATTGAGCGCTATAACTTTATTTAAAAATAACGCGGCAACGCGTCAGGTCGAACTTTGTTTCGTGCACGCGTGGTACACTACCTCCCTAGGTAAACAACCACTACAGGCGTTCAAATTAGCACGTGGGATGCCATTTCGTAAAGAAATGAGCTCCACCGTGTACCCGCGCGGGTGTGGCTGGGCACGAAGCGTGAGTACGTGCACGGTGCACCTATTCTCTTCTTGTATACGTACACCACCTACATGGGGTTGTGTGAGAGAGATACAAACCTAGAGAGATATAGTGTGTGGGTTCTTGAGAGTTTTTTGGGGGGGGGGTCAATCAAAAAATTTAACATATGCAATGTGTGTGAAATAGAGTCCTGGATATAACATATATATAGAGGGGGCGATACACGAGAAGAGAGTGGAGGTATCATCGGCTTGAGGTGTCTATAGAATCAAAGAGAGGGATGATGATGATGTGTGTGTGTGTGCGCGCGCGTGATCAAAGAGTGCCATCAAATTTGTGTGTGCCCACGTCAAAGATATAGAGTGGCTGGCCTACTGGAATGTGAGATGGGACATGTGCAGTTTGTCTCTGTGGCATGGATACCTACCTGCAGCACTCGACTATCGGTGTGTGGTGGGGGAAGAGGGAGGCCCAATTAACTATAGAGGTACAATGGCTGGTATATGTGTGGAGGAGGAGAGAGGCCTACCTCATGTATTAAGGAGATCGATCTGCCTCATGTATTAAGGGAGATCGATCGGCATCCATGCATATGTGCAGGAGATGAATAAGGTTGGGAGAGAGACAGAGCTAGAGTGTTGGAGGGGGTGGTAGTGGAGTTGCTTCTAACAAATGGTGGGATAGGCTTGCTAGACAAACGGAGGGCATGCCCGCAATATCAATAAGAGAGGAGATGGCTGCTTGTTGTCTGTGCACGTGCGTGTGAGAGACGGGTCAGGAGGCATGCACGAATGATGAGGGGGACGATGTGGCTGTGGTAAACAGACGTAACTACATAGGAAGATCAATCGCCCTTTGTAAGAGAAAGGAGAGACATAACTTGTGAGGTACGCCGATTGATGGGCGGGGGGTAGTTAAAGTCGATCTAGGTATATGTTGGGAGATCGATCGGTATACATGCATGTGTGTGTTAGAAGCAAATGAGGCATGAGGAGAAGGATATAGAGAGATGGATGCATGTAGGAGGTGGTATGAGAGGCATACTATATCGAGGGGGAGGAGTGTGCGAGTACGAGAATGATGAAAAGAGTGGTGGGAGTGAGGCATGGACGGTGACAAGAGAAGAGGGGAAGCTTGTGTTTGTGCTAGGCACACCTGGCTAGAGAGGCATATCGATCGATGTGTGCCGTAAAGAAGGAGCTGGGGGGCCTACACACACCATGGGTGAACAACCTAAAGTGAAAACACGAATTTGCGCGATGGAGCTAGAGAATGCTGAGGGAGGGTGAGAGGGATGCGGGCATGTGCATGCACAAGAGAAAGTTAGTGGTAGCTACAAAGATAAGAGGGTTGTGTGGGTGTAAAAGACGAATAGAGATCATATATACTTCATTATAAAAAGCGAATTCGGATATTTGAAGAATTTATCATAGTGTTTAAAACCGACGGATGTGTGAATATATATAACGGTGATAAACATGGTGTGGTTATGAACGTGGTATACTACATTTAATATATTTTATCTCTACTCTTATAAAAAACAGAGTTGTTGATGATGGTGTGTCTGCCATCCTGCATTATAGGCCGTCTAATTTATATCTAGCGGATAGCAAGGAAACTTTGATGGTTGAAGTTGGCAACAATCATGATTGTAGATTCTTATTGAAATAGAGAAACAAATTCAAATTTAGTTCGAATTGCAGCGGTAGTATAGACATTTGGAATGCACTGAAATGTTGGTATGAGTAGGTTACATGCATTATACAGCAAGCGAAAAAATTTAATCGGACATAACATGGATTCATACTCCCTCTTTCCATCTACATAGGGCGTAATGAGATTTTTAAGACCGCCTTCGACTATTGACAAGATTAATAGTACATGACATGCACAATGTGAAAATTATATCATTGAAAGAACCTTTCACAGACGAATTTAGCGGTGTGCTTTGTGTAAGTTGCATGTCATATATCATTGCTCTAATATTTGGTCAAAGTTAGCATCGAAAAACGCATTAGGCCCTATATAGATGGAAGGAGGGAGTAGCTTTGAATAGCATTTGTATAGTAAAACGGGGCAAGACTCTCTCTTTGTGTGGTGTGAATAGTTTTATTTTTTTGTTTTCTTTTTGGTTGAGGAAGTGCGAATTGATTTGGTACGTACAAGTACAATATTACGACACGTTAGGCTTGTCCCTGAAATTCAACTCGCGTCTTGTTATATCCCGAAAATTCAGATATTGTGCTCCCAAAACTGGCGCCTTCACAACCCGCGCCTTGCTATCCCGAAACTACAACACGCGCGAAAACTCCCTCCAGCTGCCAAATCCCGACACGCGAAATCCCCCTTCTAACCCTGAGCCGAAAGCGCCGCTAGTTCAAATCGGTGGGGGGTACTTTTGTAAAACACCCTACATTTTGGACAAGCGCATTCCTAAGTCATGCTTCACCCCCTCCCATCACCCCCTTTTCGCCATTCGAAATCCCAGGCCGCCATAACCTCTCTGTTCCAGCCACGAAACCCCACCCTCCTCCGTCCGCCATGTCACCATTGCCCAGCCGGAGCCTCTTCCCCGACGACGTCGTCCACCGCAACAGCTCGACGTCCCTCGTCCACCTCCCTAGATGAGGATCCATCGTCCATCTCGCCGTCCCGCCGGTTCAGCCGCCCCGTCCTCCACCTCCAAGGAGCTGCTCCGACGATCGCCTCGTCTATCGCGGCTGCTCCATGCCCACAGCGCCGCCTTAACCTGCTCCACCGGAACTGCAGCATCCTCACCGACTCCTCGGACGAAGCCGAGGCCTACTCGGCGCCACCAAAGAGGTTGTACACTCATCGCATCGCACCTTCTCCTTAACTCGACGTCCCGGCACCGACGGTGCTCCATCCCGCACCCCATGGAGCGGCTACCTTGAAGCCGGCGCCGCGGGCGACATCTCCATGGCGGCTCTCCCCCAGTGCGAGGTCCCTTCGGCGGTGGCATCCATACCAGCCGGATCTGCTGCTGCTGCTCCGGTTCTCGCTCGATCGCTCGCTCGCCCAGCTGCTGCTGCTGCTCTCCCTCTCGCTCGTGCATTGATTTTCAAGGGTTGGGGGGGGGCTTGCCGGAGTTAAGGAAGAACCACCCGCAGCGGGGACGGGGGCTCGCCGGAGAGGTACCCCACTATCTATCTTAGGGTTCAGGGTGGGGGAGGGCTAGAATGCTGGCCGGGGCGGCGGTGGCGAGTTGTTTCGGGGCGGCGAGGCGGCGCTGGGGCCGGCGGTTCGGCCGGTGGTGGCTGGCAGCTTAGGGGGGTGCAGGTTGAAGATGAACTGCAAGCCCTCCCTAAACTACATGTCAAGTGCCTCTCTGCTACCATTGCGTTCAGTTTCGACAGTAGCATTCAGATTCCATAGTAAATTTCTGTTTCGATAGTTAAGTTCAGAGTCAATAGTTTTTACCTCATCTGTTGTAGTCAGGTGGTTTTTGGTGATGTTAATTTTACATCCATTTTACATCATCTATTGGAGATGCTATTAGAATCCCACTTGAGAACACGAGAGAGAGAGATTAAACACATAGCTACTAGTACAAACCCTCAGCCATGAGGGTGGACTACTCCCTCCTCATCATGGTGGCTGCCGGGATGATGAAGATGGCCACCGGAGATGATTGCCCCCTCCGGCAGGGTGCCAGAAAGGGTCTAGATTAGTTTTCGGTGGCTACAGAGCCTTGCAGCGGCAGAACTTCTGATCTAGGTTAACCCCGAGGGTTTTCGAAATATTTGTGAATTTATAGGGTAAAGAGGGGGTGCAGGAGGCCACCGAGGTGGGCACAACCCACTTGGGCGCGCCTAGGCCCCTAGGCGCACCCTAGTGGGTTGTGCCCCCCTTGGGGCATCCCCTAGGTGCTGCTCTGGCCCATTGGCGGTCTTCTGGTCCATAAAAAATCCACATAAAGTTTCGCAGTGTTTAGACTTTGTTTGATATTGATTTCCTGCGATGTGAAAAACAAGCAAAAAATAGCAACTGGCACTGGGCACTGGGTCAATAGGTTAGTCCCAAAAAATGATATAAAGTTGATATAAAATGATTGTAAAACATCCAAGAATGACAAAATAACAACATGAATACTTCATAAATTATAGATACGTTGGAGACGTATTAGTATTTTGCAAATTTCTATGTTTACAATGCTCTGCAGGGAGCTACTCTAGCTAATTGCTGCCGCTCTCAATATGTATCCAGATCGAGACTCAAAGTCATCCAGATCGGTGTCAAAGCTTGCATCGATGTAACTCTTTACGAAGAATTCTTTATCACCTCCATAACTGAGAAACATTTCCTTAGTCCTCTTTAGGTACCTAAGGATAATTTTGACCGCTGTCCAGTGATCTACTCCTGGATCACTATTGTACCCCCTTGCCAAACTCATGGCAAGGCACACAACAAGTCTAGTACATAGCATGGCATACTTTATAGAACCTATGACTGAGGCATAGGGAATGACTTTCATTCTCTCTATATATTCTGCCGTGGTCGGGTTTTGAGTCTTACTCAACTTCACACCTTGTAACACAAGCAAGAACCCTTTGTTTGACTGATCCATTTTGAACTTATTCAAAACTTCATTAAGGTATGTGCTTTGTGGAAGTCTTATCAAGCATCTTGATCTATCTCTATAGATCTTGAGGCCCAATATATAAGCAGCTTCATCAAGGTCTTTCATTGAAAAATTCTTATTCAAGTATCCTTTTATGCTATCCAGAAATTCTATATCATTTCCGATCAACAATATGTCATCCACATATAATACTAGAAATGCTACAGAACTCTCACCCACTTTCTTGTAAATACAGGCTTCACCATAAGTCTATATAAAACCATATGCTTTGATCACCTCATCAAAGCGTATATTCCAACTCCGAGATGCTTGTACCAGTCCATAGATGGATTGTTGGAGTTTGCACACTTTGTTAGCACCTTTAGGATCAACAAAACCTTCTGGTTGCATCATATACAATTCTTCTCTAAGAAATCCATTAAGGAATGCAATTTTGACATCCATTTGCTAGATTTCATAATCATAAAATGTGGCAATTGCTAACATCATTTGGACATACTTAAGCATCGCTATTGGTGAGAAAGTCTCATCGTAGTCAACTCCTTGAACTTGTCGAAAACCTTTCGCAACAAGTCGAGCTTTGTAGACAGTGATATTACCATCAACGTCCGTCTTTTTCTTGAAGATCCATTTACTCTCAATGGCCTGCCGACCTTCGGGCTAGTCCACCAAAGTCCACACTTTGTTCTCATGCATGGACCCTATCTCAGATTTCATGGCCTCAAGCCATTTATCGGAATCTGGGCTCGTCATAGCTTCTTCATAGTTCGAAGGTTCGCCGTTGTCTAACAACATGACTTCCAGAACAGGATTACCGTACCACTCTGGTGCGGATCATGCTCTGGTTGACCTACGAGGTTTAGTAACAGCTTGATCTGAAGTTTCATGATCATTATCATTTGCTTCCTCTCTAGTTGGTGTAGGCATCACTGGAACGGTTTTCTATGATGTGCTACTTTCCAATTCGAGAGAAGGTACAATTACCTCATCAAGTTCTACTTTCCTCCTATTCACTTCTTTAGAGAGAAACTCCTTCTCTAGAAATGTTCCATTCTTGGCAACAAAGATCTTGCCTTCGGATCTATGGTAGATGGTGTACCCAATTGTTTCCTTAGGGTATCCTATGAAGACACACTTATCTAATTTGGGTTCGAGTTTATCAGGATGAAGCCTTTTGACATAAGTATCGCAACCCCAAACTTTAAGAAATGACAACTTAGGTTTCCTGCCAAACCACACTTCGTATGGTGTCGTCTCAACGGATTTAGACGGTGCCCTATTTAACGTGAAAGCAACTGTCTCTAATGCATAACCCCAAAATGATAGTGGTAAATCGGTAAGAGACATCATAGATTGCACCATATCTAATAAAGTGCAGTTACTATGTTCAGACACACCATTACGTCGTGGTGTTCCAGGTGGCGTGAGTTGTGAAACAATTCCACATTGTTTTAAATGAAGGCCAAACACGTAACTCAAATATTCGCCTCCATGATCAGATTGTAGAAAATTTATTTTCTTGTTACGATGATTCTCCATTTCACTTTGAAATTCTTTGAACTTTTTAAATGTTTCAGACTTGTGTTTCATTAAGTAGATATACCTATATCTTCTCAAATCATGTATGAAGGTCAGAAAATAACGATACTCGCCACATGCCTCAACACTCATCGGACCGCATACATCGGTAGGTATTATTTCCAATAAGTCATTAGCTCGCTCCATTGTTCCGAAGAACGGAGTTTTAGTCATCTTGCCCATGAGGCATGGTTCGCAAGTATCAAATGACTCATAATCAAGTGATTCCAAAAGTCCATCTGCATGGAGTTTCTTCATGCGCTTTACACCAATATGACCTAAACGATAGTGCCACAAATATGTTGCACTATCATTATCAACTTTGCATCTTTTGGCATCAATATTATGAATATGTGTATCACCAACCAAGATTCAACAGAAATAGACCACTCTTCAAGGGTGCATGAACATAAAAGATATTACTCATATAAATGGAACAACCATTATTCTTTGATTTAAATGAATAACCGTATTGCACTAAACAAGATCCAGATATAATGTTCATGCTTAACGCTGGCACCAAATAACAATAATTCAAGTCTAAAACTAATCCTGAAGGTAGATCTAGAGGTAGCGTGCTGACGGTGATCACATTGACCTTGGAACCATTCCCGATGCGCATCGTCACCTCGTCCTTAGCCAATCTTTGTTTAATCCATAGCTCATGTTTCAAGTTACAAATATGAGCAACCGAACCAGTATCAAATACCCAGGCGCTACTACGATCATTAGTAAGGTACACATCAATAACATGTATATCAAATATACCTTTGTTCACTTTGCCATCCTGCTTATCCGCCAAATACTTGGGGCAGTTCCGCTTCCAGTGACTAGTCCCTTTGCAGTAGAAGCACTCAGTTTTAGGCTTAGGTCCAGCTTTGGGCTACTTCCCGGGAGTGGCAACTTGCTTGCCATTCTTCTTGAAGTTCCCCTTCTTTCCTTTGCCCTTTTTCTTGAAACTAGTGGTCTTGTTAACCATCAACACTTGATGCTCCTTCTTGATTTTCTACCTCCACGGCTTTGAGCATTGCAAAGAGCTCGGGAATTGTTTTCTCCATCCCTGGCATATTATAGTTCATCATGAAGCCTTTATAGCTTGGTGGCAATGATTGAAGAACTCTGTCTATAACACTATCATCTAGAAGATTAACTCCCAACTGAGTCAAGTGATTATGATACCCAGGAATTTTGAGTATGTGTTCATTGACAAAACCGTTCTCCTCTATTTTTCAGCTATAGAACTTGTTGGAGACTTCATATCTCTCAACTCGGGCATTTGCTTGAAATGTTAACTTCAACTCCTGGAACATTTCATATGCTCCATGACGTTCAAAATGTCTTTGAAGTCCCGATTCTAAGCCGCAAAGCATGGCACACTAAACTATCGAGTAGTCATCAGATCGAGCTTGCCAGACATTCAAAACATTAGCATCTCCTCCTGTAGCAGGCCTTTCACCTAGCGATGCATCAAGGACATAATTCTTTTGTGCAGCAATGAGGATAATCCTCAAGTTACGAACCCAGTCCGTGTAGTTGCTACCATCATCTTTCAACTTAGCTTTCTCTAGGAACGCATTAAAATTCAGGGGAATGGTAGCATGGGCCATTGATCTACAACATAGATATGCAAATAGTATCATGACTAAGTTCATGATAAATTAAGTTCAATTAATGAAATTAGTTAAGAATTCCCACTTAGATAGACATACCGCAAGTCATCTAAATGATACGTGATCCAAATCAACTAATCCATGTCCGATCATCACATGAGATGGAGTAGTCATCAATGGTGAACATCTCTATGTTGATCATATCTACTAGATGATTCATGTTCGACCTTTCAGTCTCCAGTATTTTGAGCCCATGTCTGTACATGCTAGGATCGTCAAGTTTAACCCAAGTATTCCGCATGTGCAAAACTATCTTGCACCCGTTGTATGTGAATGTAGAGTCTATCACACCTGATCATCACGTGGTGTCTCAACACGATGAACTGTAGCAATGTTGTATACTCAGGGAGAACACTTTTACCTTGAAATTTAGTGAAGGGATCATCTTATAATGTTACCGCCGTTCTAAGCAAAATAAGATGTATAAACGACAAACATCACATTTTTTCTCAATCAAAATATGTGACATGATATGGCCATCATCATCTTGTGCTTTTGATCTCCATCTCCAAAGCATCATTATGATCTCCATCGTCACCGGCTCAACACCTTGATCTCCATCGTAGCGTCATGGTCGTCTCGCTAACTATTGCTTCTACAACTATCGCTAACGCATAGTGATAAAGTAAAGCAATTACATGGCGTTTGTATTTCATACAATAAAGAGACAACCATAAGGCTCCTGCCGGTTGTCAGATATCGTACAAAACATGATCATCTCATACAATAATGTTTATCACATCATGTCTTGACCATATCACATCACAACATGCCCTGCAAAAACAAGTTAGACGTCCTCTACTTTGTTGTTGCAAGTTTTACGTGGCTGCCACGGGCTTCTAGCAAGAACCGTTCTTACCTACGCATAAAACCACAACGGTGTTTCGTCAAGTTTGCTGTTTTAACCTTTTTCAAGGATCGGCCGCATTAAAATTCGATTCAACTAAAGTAGGAGAAACAGACACCCGCCAGCCACCTTTATGCAAAACTAGTTGCTTGTTAGTCGGTGGAACCGGTCTCATGTGCGTGGACATGTAAGGTTAGTCCGGGTCACTTCATCCCACAATACTGCTGAATCAAAATAAGACATTGGTGGTAAGCAGTATGACCATCACCGCCCACAAATCTTTGTGTTCTACTTGTGCATACCTGATAACCCACAAGTATCGGGGATCGCAACAGTTTTCGAGTGTAGAGTATTCGACCCAAATTTATTGATTCGACACAAGGGGAGCCAAAGAATATTCTCAAGTATTAACAGTTGAGTTGTCAATTCAACCACACCTGAAAGACTTAATATCTACATCAAATTATTAAGTAGAAAAGTAATATGATAGTAGCGGTAAAGGTGGCAAAAGTAATAGTTTTTATTTTGTAGTGATTGTAACAGTAATAACGGAAAATTAAATAAGCCAAGATCAATATGTGAAAATCTCGTAGGCAATGGATCAGTGATGGATAATTATGTCGGATGCGATTCCCCATGCAATAGTTATAACATAGGGTGACACAGAACTAGCTCCAGTTCATCAATGTAATGTAGGCATGGATTCCGAATATAGTCATACGTGCTTATGGAAAAGAACTTGTATGACATATTTTGTCCTACCCTCCCATGGCAGCGGGGTCCTATTGGAAACTAAGGGATATTAAGGCCTCCTTTTAACAGAGTACCGGACCAAAGCATGAACACATAGTGAATACATGAACTCCTCAAACTACGGTCATCACCGGGAGTGGTCCCGATTATTGTCACTTCGGGGTTATCGGATCATAACACATAGTAGGTGACTATTGACTTGCAAGATAGGATCAAGAAATCACATATATTCATGAAAACATAATAGGTTCAGATCTGAAATCATGGCACTCGGGCCCTAGTGACAATTATTAAGCATAGCAAAGTCATAGCAACATCAATCTCAGAACATAATGGATACCAGGGATCAAACCCTAACAAAACTAACTCAATTACATGATAAATATCATCCAACCCATCATCGTCCAGCAAGCCTACGATGGAATTACTCACGCATGGCGGCGAGCATCATGAAATTGGTGATGGAGGAAGGTTGATGATGATGATGATGGCGATGGATTCCCCTCTCTAGAGCCCCGAACGGACTCCAGATCAGCCCTCCCGGGAGAGATTAGGGCTTGGCGGCGGCTCCGTATCATAAAATGCGATGAATCCTTCTCTCTACTTTTTTCTCCCATAACGTGAATATATAGTGTTGGAGTTGAGGTTGGTGGAGCACCAGGGGGCCCATGAGGCAGGGGGCACGCCCAGGGGGTAGGCGCGCCCCCACCCTCGTGGACAGGGTGTGGCCCCCTGGCCTTGATTATTTCGCCAGTATTTTTTATATATTCCAAAAATATTCTTTGTTGATTTTCAAGTCATTCTGAGAACTTTTATTTCTGCACAAAAATAACACCATGGCAATTCTGCTGAAAACAACGTTATTCCGGGTTAGTTCCATTCAAATCATGCAAGTTAGAGTCCAAAACAAGGGCAAAAGTGTTTGGAAAAGTAGATATGACAGAGACGTATCAACTCCCCAAAGCTTAAACCTTTGCTCAGGTGTCATCCCTGGATCAGTAATGCTGACACCACAGAGTACTCGGAGGATTTATAACAGAGTAGCAATCACACACTTATTACATCGAGTGTCTCAATAGAGAACTTATTACAATAAATATGGCTTAAGGCCATCTAATAACTATAACAGCGGAAGGATTGGAAGATAAGTGAGTCCATCAACTCCAACGGCATCACTGAGTATAGAACCACGACCTAAAACTCCGTAATCGTCGTCTGAAAAGTCTGCAACATTAACGTTGCAGCCCGAAACGGGTCAGTACATGGAATATGCTGGCAAAGTAACACATAGAGAGTAATGGAATGAAACAGCTATACTATATGCATATTTGGCTGGTGGAAAGCTCTATGGTTACAGTTTTGCGTAAAGCCAATTTTTCCCTACTGCAAAGGAATAAATTTTATTTAACTATCATGGTAGTTGTTAAACATTGAGAATGGTTGACAGCATCCTCAATCCCAATTAAGCATCATCATTAACAAAACCCAACAAAATTAATTTAGAGTAACATGTTGAGATTCACATGATAATCCAAGTACTAGATACTCAAGCTGTCCATAACCGGGGACACGGCTAACCATGATTAGTTTATACACTCTGCAGAGGTTTGCGCACTTTTCCCCACAAGACTCGATCGCCTCCGTTTGGTTTCTCGCACTACATGGTGTTTGAGAAACGGATGACCGAGACATAGTCTTTCAGAAGCGCTAGCACCTTACGATGGATAGACCGTTACACCCACTTTCCCCTACATCTGCTAGTCTACCCTGTAAGAGTTCGCACGACTTAATCAACTATGCTAGAGCCCATAATAGCTTGCGGCTGCACACGGAAGTTTCTAGTATGAAAAATCTCATGATCCCTTTGGGCCTGGGTGGCGGTCCATCAAGAAAAACAGGCAATCCTGGAATACCCAGGTACCTCAATCCACCTAGACATGTGTTTAAGTTGCCACCTTAGATAAACCATTAATTAACAAACTCACATCTGTCATGGATATCACTCACCCAATCCACGTCTACTAGCATAGCATGGCATAATAGGCAAACGTAGAAGTAACTCCCAAAGGTTTGATAATACAACAGGTAATAGGTACTACCTCAACTACTTCCCATCCCACAATTTAATTAGATCCTAATCACGCAATGTTTGAGGATTGATCTAATGCAATAAAACTGGGTAGTAGGAGGTATGATCAAAGTGTTACTTGCCTTGTTGATGATCCGCGAAACCTAGAGATTCGAAGTAGCAAGCGGCGCACTTCGGGTATTCTATCGCAGACAAACAAACAAGTATACAATAAGTATTTATCTAATGCACGGGTAAAACTCAAATAAGAGATCTAACCAGAAGGTTCAACTTAAGAACTCCGGTTTGCAAAAAGAATCAAATCAAACGAAACGACGAAAGTCAAACGACAAAAGAAACAAGCTTCGCTTACTCTTCTGGATCTAGGGTAATTTTTACAGTGGAAAAAACTTGTTTAAGTTGGTTAAATGGATAGAGGGTTTCGAGACGAAACTCTAGGCGCTTGAATCGCCTGATTCCAATAAACGAGCGAAAAGTTATACTAAAATGAAAATCGGATCAGGAATCGCGATCAGAAAAATCACGGATTTAATCCGAGAAAAAGAAAAACGACGAACGTTCACTAGAACGAACGAACGGACGAACGCTCGCTAAATAAATAAACCAGAAAAACCGATCTATTTAAAAAACCGAAACTAAAAAAAAAATAAAAACCGCGACTTTTTTTTCCTTTTTTTCTCTCTTTTTTTTTAAAAAAACGGGCGGCGAAAACGAGGTTGACCTCGGGCGGCGGGTCCGGCGGCAGCGGCGGCGGGCGGCAGTGGCAGCTAATTAGGGTTTCGGGCGCGGTGGGCTGGTGACTCGGGTTGGGCGGCTTATAAAGGCTGCCCCCGGGCGGAGTCCCGCTCGGGTACGGCCCAAAGTCGGTTCGCGTTTTTTTTTAAATTATTCCGCGCAGAAAAACAAATAAAAGAAATACTAAACGGACTTCAAAAATCCCGAAATAAATTTTCCCGGGCTTCTAAAATCAAGCCGCACAAGGTGAACATTTATTTGGGGCCTAAATGCAATTTTGAAAAACGCACATTTTTCCTAAATTCAAATAAAATACCGAAAAACTCCGAAATAAATTCTTATTTGATTTTATTATTAAATCCTCATTATTTCTTTATTTTGGGAAAGTCATTTTATTCCCTCTCTCATATTTTTGTATTATAAATAATTGATAATAAAATAATTGAAATCAAATGATCCTATTCGCAAAATTTGAGAAAACTCAAATATGGAAATAACGAAATCCCCAACTCTCTCCGTGGGTCCTTGAGTTGCGTAGAATTTATAGGATCAAAACCAAAAGCAAATAAATTCTGATATGCAATGATGGTCTAATTTATAACATTCCAAATTGACAATTTGGGATGTTACAAACCTACCCCCCTTAAGATGAATCTCGCCCTCGAGATTCGGGTTGGCTAGAAAATAGGTGAGGGTGGTCCCTGAGCAAATCTTCCTCTCGCTCCCAGGTGGCTTCATCCTCGTGTGGTGGCTCCACTGAACCTTGCAAAACTTGATAACCTTGCTGCGGGTGACTCGACTGGCATACTCTAGAATCTTAACTGGTTTCTCCTCATAGGTCAAATCGTTATCCAACTGAATTGCTTCCAATGGCACGGTGTCTCTCAAGGGTATGTCAGCCATCTCCGGGTGGCACTTCTTCAACTGAGAAACGTGGAACACATCATGAACTCCTGACAATCCTTCAGGCAATACCAACTTGTAGGCCACTTATCCCATACGTTCCAATACTCGGTATGGTCCTACAAATCGTGGCGCTAACTTTCCTTTAACACCAAAGCACTTTGTTCCCCAAAGTGGGGATACTCGAAGATAAGCTCTATCTCCAACTTCGTAAACTGTCTCCTTGCGTTTAGAATCTGCATAACTCTTCTGTCTGGACTGGGCTATCTTGAGCCTATCGCGAATCAATTTCACCTTCTGTTCAGACTCCTTAATCAAGTCAGGTCCAAACAACTAGCGGTCTCCAACTTCATCCCACGACAAGGGTGTCCTGCACCTCCTTCTGTACAAGGCTTCGAAAGGGGCCATCTTTAAACTGGATTGATAACTGTTGTTGTAAGAGAACTCCGCATACGGCAAATTCTTGTCCCAACTAGATCCATAATCTAGCGCACAAGCTCTCAGCATGTCCTCCAAAATCTGATTGACTCTCTCGGTCTGTCCATCTGTCTGTGGATGAAAAGCTGTGCTGAACTCTAGCCTGGTACCCAAAGTTTTGTGCAACTGATTCCAGAACTTTGAGGTAAACTGGGTTCCTCTATCTGATACTATACTCCTCGGAACTCCATGTAAGCATACAATCCTGGTCATGTATATCTTTGCCAACTTAGCACTGGTGTAAGTGGTCTTTACCGGGATGAAATGAGCTACTTTCGTCAACCGATCAACTACAGCCCAAATCGAGTCATAGCCTGAACGAATCCTGGGTAATCCCGTGATAAAATCCATGCCTAACTTATCCCACTTCCATTCGGGTATCGGCAATGGTTGTAGCAGTCCTGCTGGCTTCTGATGCTTTGCTTTTACTCTCTGACATACATCACAAACTGCTACATACTCCGCAATATCTTTCTTCATTCCGGTCCACCAGAAAATATCCTTCAAATCCAAATACATCTTGGTATTTCCTGGGTGAATCAAATACGGTGAATCATGTGCCTCTTGCAGAATCAACTTCCTGATCTCTGGGTCATTGGGCACATAAACACGGTCTTAAAACCATAGGGTGTCGTGCTCATCCTCACGAAATCCTTTAGCCTTTCCTTCGCTCATTTTATCCTATATAGAGGCAATCTCCTTGTCAGTCTTCTAAGCTTCTCTGATTCTATCCATCAAAGTTGACTGAATCTCCAATGCTGCTACACAGCCTCTCGGAACTATTTCCAAACATAGTTCACAAAGATTTTCGGCTAACTCCCTTGGTATTTCTCCCGTCATTAGTGTATTGACATGGCTTTTGCGACTTAATGCATCAGCTACTACATTAGCCTTTCCGGGATGGTAATGCAATCTCATATCATAATCCTTGATGAGCTCCAACCATCTCCTTTGTCTGAGGTTCAACTCCTTCTGTGTGAAAATGTACTTCAAACTCTTGTGATCCGTGTACACCTCACAATGATTTCCAATGAGGAAATGTCTCCATGTTTTAAATGCATGCACTACGGCTGCTAACTCCAAATCATGCGTAGCATAATTCAACTCGTGAGGCTTAAGCTTTCTTGAGGCATATGAAACAACTCTCCCTTCCTACATAAGCACTGCTCCAAGTCCTCGACATGAAGCGTCGCAGTACACCTCATAATCCTTGGCCTGGTCTGGCAAAATCAACACTGGTGAAGTAACCAAGCGTTTCTTCAACTCCTGGAAACTAGCCTCACACTCCTCGGTCCATATGAACTTGGTATCCTTTTTCAACAACTCCATCATAGGCTTCGCAATCTTTGAGAAATTCTCAAAGAATCTCCGATAGTATCCTGCGAGTCCAAGGAAACTCCGGATCTCTCCAACTGTTGTTGGTGCCTCCCACTTGGTCACGGTATCAACTTTAGTGGGATCTACTGATATACCCTCTCCGGATATAACGTGTCTGAGGAATCATACTTCCTTCAACCAAAACTCACATATGCTGAACTTGGCATACAACTGATGTTCTCTGAGCTTCTCAAGTACCAATCGCAAATGCTCCTTATGCTCCTCTTCACTTTTCGAGTAAACCAGAATAGCATCAATGAACACCACGACGAACTTATCCAAGAACTCCATAAACACTTTGTTCATCATGTTCATAAAATAGGCAGGTGCGTTAGTCAGACCAAATGACATAACAGTATACTCGTACAGCCCATACCTGGTGGTAAAAGCTGTCTTAGGTATATCCTGTTCTCGAATCTTCAACTGGTGGTATCCTGATCTGATAGAGGCAGAAGTGTCCCGATGTTTCAATGAGATGGTGGTTATCGTTTTTGGGGGAGTCGACCTTGACGATCCGACTTTGAACGTGCAAGACGTCGCGCCTTAGCAATCGCTAAACCAACTTCTGAGGGGCTATTGACCACGCCGGAGCATGATCAACCTGACCACGAAGGTCTGTTTCCTGCAAGAAAACGAAGAACAAGCAAGAAACTAAGATTGCAATATGGATATTGCGAATATAAGATGAAAGCTTTATTGATCAAGGTGGGGTTCTGTGACGTCTTGGTCTGGTCGTTGGACACAAACGAAGTACGAGAAGTTGCAGCTATGGCGAACTTTTAATCTAAACAAAACCCAAAGCCTAAACGATGCCCTAAGGGCTGTATATATGGAGGAGAGAGGGGGAATTTCGTGGCCCTTGGTGGAGGGGTCCGAAACCAACCCTAACTCTTGTTTCCCCACACATACGGACTCTAAAAACAGCCTATACTTAAGTACTTCGAAAATACATGGGCCTGGCCTAATAATAAGGTGACGCAGCACCTAAAATAGCCTCTGGACGAAATTTATGAAGTGGCATCTTGTATATTTCGTCCCATGCTTCATGCACTCATTATGGTGGCTTGAGAGTCCTGGAATCATCACTTGTAACTCCGTTCTTGTTCCCCTTGCGCATGCCATCATCTCCATGCTTGAACTTGCTCCAAGGTTCATCTTTCTTGTCGAAGCTAGGCCCTTCATTTGTAAGCAAAACAAATGTATCCAATTTAGGCAGCATCATATTCTCATGAACATTAGAATCGTTACCAAGAAACGAAAGTACCTGATAATTCAATTGGCGTGCGCGAGCTCTAGTAATCGGTCCAGTGTGTATAGCAGCAGGGGCTGTGGGTGTAACAATGGTATTGATGTCCTGATCCTACAGACTACTAACAAGTGGTGGTGGTGGCGGGTGTCACAAATTCGTCAAGCAAATCTCAAATTCTTACCAGTTCTTACCCAGCAGCGGCGGTGATCGGCAACCGTTGTAGTCAAAACTCTCAAAAGCTTGGATAGAGCGATTGCCAGGGAGAGTCAAACGCACGACGTAGATGTATGTGGAGCTGGGAATGCTTATAGTATGGTAGAAAAAAGGGTCAGCAAAAATCAATTCAGAGATGCAAAGTTGAATAAACGCTCAACGACGGTACTGTGCTGGTCCTAGGCTAGACCGTGCTAGAGACGCGAGCCTAGAACACTAACAAAATCACGGCGCTGCACGTAAATAAGGGAAAAGCACACTCTGGAACTCTTTTTTTTCGCTCTTTTTTTTTCTTTTGCGCTCCTTTTTTTGCACTCCTTTTTTTTGCGAAAAATCACTATAATGGCGAGTGTCTCAAAACTCTTCCATCGTCAAACTGATAGGATGGGCACGAAATTTTTTTGACTTTTTTTTCCGGAAATCAGGGCAGCGACGCCGAAAAAGTGCGACAAAAAATCACTATGATGGCACGTGGCTCAAAAGACTCAGAAAAGCCTAAAAATAGGATAGGGAAAAAATATTTTTGGTCGCCGAAATTTTGGCCTAAAAACTGCCCGGGGGTCTCCAGACTCTTTTTTTTCCGAGACCTATGCAGGCAAGATGGCAGCGGTGGTGGTATTTGGTAGCGTTGGTGGTATATGGATACAGATTGGTGGTGGTATATGGATACGGATTGGTGGTGGTATATGGATACGGATTCAGAGCGGTGGCGGATAAGCAATGGTGGTAGTTGGGCGATGATGATGGTGCGGCAGCGGCGTGACAACTTATGACCAAAACTCGAAACTCTAAAATACTAGACTCTAAGGCCAGCAACTTGACACCACGATGCAACGGCAAATTCAACAAAGCAAAAACCCTAAAAAGATTATGCAAAGGCTCAGATTGGTTCGGATATGATGAACTAACCCTAATTTTTTGTGTGTGGCTTTTTCGTGGACTGTAGGTATGAAGAACAGACTCGATCTAACCTATGAAAAACTGTAAAATCTCATCGAGCAACCTGGAAATCTGATACCACTTGATAGAGGCAAAAGTGTCCCGATGTTTCGATGAGATGGTGGCTATCGTTTCTGGGGGAGTCGACCTTGACGATCCGACTACGAACGTGCGAGACGTCGTGCCTTAGCAATCGCTAAACCAACTTCCGAGGGGTTATTGACCATGCCGGAGCACGATCAACCTGACCACGAAGGTCTGTTTCCTGCAAGCAAACAAAGAACAAGCAAGAAACTGAGATTGCAATCTGGATATTGCGAATATAAGATGAAAGCTCTATTGATCAAGGTGGGGTTCTGTGAGGTCTTGGTCTGGTCGTTGGACACAAACGAAGTACGAGAAGTTGCAGCTATGGCAAACTTTTAATCTAAACAAAACCCAAAGCCTAAACGATGCCCTAAGGGCTGTATATATGGAGGAGAGAGGGGGAATTTCGTGGCCCTTGGTGGAGGGGTCCGAAACCAATCCTAACTCATGTTTCCCCACACATATGGACTCTAAAAACAGCCTATACTTAAGTACTTCAAGAATACATGGGCCTGGCCCAATAATAAGGTGACGCAGCACCTAAAATAGCCTTTGGACGAAATTTATGAAGTGGCATCTTGTATATTTCGTCCCATGCTTCATGCACTCATTATGGTGGCTTCAGAGTCCTGAAATCATCATTTGTATCTCTGTTCTTGTTCCCCTTGCGCATGCCATCATCTCCATGCTTGAACTTGCTCCAAGGTTCATCTTTCTTGTCCAAGCTAGGCCCTTCATTTGTAAGCAAAACAAATGTATCCAATTTAGGCAGCATCATATTCTCATGAACATTAGAATCGTTACCAAGAAACGAAAGTACCTGATAATTCAATTGGCGTGCGCGAGCTCTAGTAATAGGTCCAGTGTGTATAGCAGCAGGGGCTGTGGGTGTAACAATGGTATTGATGTCCTCATCATGATCGCAGATCGATCTTGGAAAATACCTTAGCTCCTTGCAATCGATCAAACAGATCATTGATCATTGGTAGTGGGTACTTGTTCTTGATGGTTACTTCATTCAATCCTCGATAATCAACAACCATCCTTAACGATCCATCCTTTTTCTCCACTAGAAGTACTGGTGATCCCCAAGGCGACGAACTTGGGCGAATGTAACCTTTATCCAGTAACTCCTTAATCTACTTCTTAATCTCCACCAAATCCTTTGCAGGCATACTGTATGGTCTCTTTGGTATTGGCCCTCTGCCTGTCAATAGCTCAATCAAAAACTCAATATCTCTATCCGGTGGCATGCCTGGCAACTCTTCTGGAAATACTTCAGGAAAATCCCTTACCACTGGTACCTCCTCCTGCACAACTCCTGTTAAACAATTTACTTGAGTCCCTTTTGGCACATGTCGGGATACATACTTGATCCTTCTCCCTTTTCGGGTAGTAAGAAAAATTGTCTTACTGGCTCAATCAATGTTTCCTCGGTACATCGACAGCCAATCCATACCCAGAATTACATCCAATCCTTGTGATTCCAAAATGATTAAATCCGAGGGAAACACATGCCTACCTATACTCAATGGCACTTGAAAACATCCTTGACTGGCCATATACTCCGCTCCTGGTGAGCTTACTAGCATAGGTGTTTTAAGAACCTTAGTGGGCAGGTTATACTTACTGAGATGCAGCAGCTACTGCCTGACGAGCTGCACCTTGGAGGCGAGCTGCCTCCGTCGTCCTCTCGTACTCGTTCGCCTCCTCCCTAGTTATAACATATCTCCCTTTTGCCTGAATGTCAAAGAAAGTAGGAGCAGGGAGAGCAAGATGGACGGTGCGCCGTCTGTCAAAGATTAGTCGGTACTGGAGGAACTGCTCATTCCTCTAAAAAAATTCTGAAATTTTTAGTGACTCAAAATAAAAGGGAACCAAACTCAACAAAATTTATAGCAACTACTCCTACAACTGCCTAGAGGCTATATCATGCATTAAAACTACTTTTGACTACATAAATTTGGCATGCAAGCTCAAGAACAGGGTCACCTAAGCAGCAAAAATTTGCAATAAATAAAGAACTAGAAGAAAAACTAATTGGACCATTGGAGGAGTTACATACCGAATAACAATCCCCCAAAGCAGTTTTGTGAATGGAGCTTTGAGCAAGGAGATCGAAAATGGCAGCAAGATGAGCTAGAACTCGGGTTTGAGCTGGTTGATGATTTTTTCTGGAGGAAGACGAAGTGTGTGTGTGCAATAATAAGTGGAGGGGGCCCACGTGGGGTCCATGAGGCAGGGGGCGCGTCCAGGGGGTAGGGCGCGCCTTCCACCCTCGTGGGCACATGGTGGGTCCCCCTGGTGTGTTCTCAGTGCCAAAAATTCTTAAATATCCTAGAAAAAATCATATTAAATTTTCAAGACATTTGGAGAACTTTTATTTTTGGGGTATTTTTTTATTGCAAGGATAATTCACAAAACAGACAGAAAATACTAATTTTGCTTTATTTAAACAAAATAATAGAAAGTAAAAGTAGGGTACAGAGAGTTGTGTTTTCTAACTTCATCCATCTCATGCTCATCAAAAGGAATCCACTAACAAGGTTGATCAGGTCTTGTTAACAAACTCATTCCGAATCGCATGAAACTGGAGAATTTTCGAATAACACTAGGTTACCTCAACGGGGATATGCACATCCCCGACAATAAGAATATCATGTTTCTTCTTGACAGTAGGAAGAGGAAATTCAAAACCTCCAATAGTAATCGTTGAAAATTTTCCAATAGAATTGATACTGTGGACTTGAGGTTGTTTCCTCAGAAAGTGTACCGTATGCTCATTACAATTAACATGAAAAGTGACATTGCCTTTGTTGCAATCAATAATAGACCCTACAGTATTTAGAAAGGGTCTACCAAGAATAATAGACATACTATCATCCTTGGGAATATCAAGAATAACAAAGTCCGTTAAGATAGTAATGTTTGCAACCACAACGGGCACATCCTCACAAATACCGACAGGTATAGCGGTTGATTTATCAGCCATTTGCAAAGATATTTTAGTAGGTGTCAACTTATTCAAATCAAGTCTATGATATAAAGAGAGAGAGGCATAACACTAACACCGGCTCCAAGATCACATAAAGCAGTTTTCACATAGTTTCTTTTAATAGAGCATGGTATAGTTGGTACTCCTAGATCTCCAAGTTTCTTTGGCATTCCACCCTTAAAATTGTAGTTAGCAAGCATGGTGGAAATTTCAGCTTCCGGTATCTTTCTTTTATTAGTAACAATATCTCTCATATACTTAGCATAAGGATTCATTTTAAGCATATCAGTCAAATGCATACGCAAAAAGATAGGTCTAATCATTTCTGCAAAGCGCTCAAAATCCTCATCATCCTTTTTCTTGGATGGTTTAGGAGGAAAGGGCATGGGTTTCTGAACCCATATGGTTCTCTTTCTTTACCGTGCTTCCTAGCAACAAAGTCACTCTTATCATAACGTTGATTCTTTGATTGTGGGTTATCAAGATCAACAGTAGGTTCAATCTCTACATCATTGTTATTACTAGGTTGAGCATCAACGTGAACATCATCATTAATATTATCACCAGGTTCATGTTCACTACCAGATTGCGTTTCAGCATCAGAAATATAAATATCATTGGGATTCTCAGGTGTGTCAACTACAGGTTCACTAGAAGCATGCAAAGTCCTATCGTTTTTCTTTTTCTTCTTCTTAGAAGAACTAGGTGCATCAACAATAAATCTCTGAGAATCTTGCTCAATTCTCTTGGGGTGGCCCTCATGATACAAAGGTTCCTGAGTCATTTTACCCCCTCTAGTCATAACTCTAACAGCATTAACATATTTCTTATTATTTAATTCATTGAGCAAATCATTCTGAGCTTTAAGTACTTGTTTTACTTGAGTGGTAACCATAGAAGCATGTTTACTAATGAGTTTAAGTTCACCTTTAACTCTAGACATATAATTACTCAAGTGTTCAATCATATGAGCATTACGTTTCAATTGTCTACCAACATAAGCATTGAAGTCTTCTTGTTTAATCATAAAAACATCAAACTCATCCAAGCATTGGCTAGCAATTTTAGTAGACGAGATTTCACATTTTTCAAATCTATAGAGAGAATTTACCTTTCCTACCTGTGTCGGGTTATCAAGACCATGTATTTTTTCAATAGGTGGTAAATTCTTAACATCTTCAGCTTTAATACCTTTTTCTTTCATAGATTTCTTTGCCTCTTGCATATCTTCAGGACTGAGAAATAGAATACCCCTTTTCTTCGGAGTTGGCTAAGGAGTTGGTTCAGGAAGTGTCCAATCATTTTCATTAGTCAACATATTATTCAATAGCAATTCAGCTTGATAAACAGTTCTTTCCCTGAAAACACAACCAGCGCAACTATCTAGGTGGTCTTTGGAAGCATCGGTTAGTCCATTATAAAAGATATCAAGTATTCCATTTTTCTTGAGAGGATGAACGGGCAAAGCATTAAGTAATTGGAGAAGCCTCCCCCAAGCTTGTGGGAGACTCTTTTCTTCAATTTGCACAAAATTAAATATTTCCCTTAAGGCAGCTTGTTTCTTAGGAGCAGGGTAATATTCAGCAGAGAAGTAATAAATCATATCCTGGGGACTACACACACAACCAGGATCAAGAGAATTAAACCATGTTTTAGGATCACCCTTTAATGAGAACGAAAACAACTTAAGGATAAAGTGATAGCAAGTTTTCTCATCATTAGTGAACAAGGTGGCTATATCATTTAATTTAGTAAGATGTGCCACAACAGTTTCAGATTCATAGCCATAAAAAAGATCAGATTCAACCAAAGTAATTAACTCAGGGTCGACAGAGAAATCATAATCCTTATAGGAAATAAAGATAGGTGAAGTAGCAAAAGCAGGCTCATATTTCATTCTAGCATTCAAAGATTTTTCTTTAAGCTTAGCTAATAATTTCTTAAGATCATATCTATCATTTCAACCTAAGAAGTCTCTAAAAGTTTCTTCATCCCTAACATAACCCCCGGGAACAACAGGCAATTCATATCTAGGGGGAGAATCTTCATCATCACTTTCATCAATATTATCAGTTTCAATAGTTTCATTCTCTCTAACCCTAGCAAGTTGTTCATCAAAAAATTCACCTAGTGGCACAATATTATCAAGCATAGAAGTAGTTTCATCATAAGTATCATGCAAAGCAGAAGTGGCATCATCAATAACATGCGACATATCAGAATGAACAACAGGAGTAGGTGTCGCAAGTTTACTCAAAACAAAAGGTGAATCAAGTGCAGAGCTAGATAGCAGTTCCTTACCTCCCCTCGTAGTTGAGGGAAAAATCTTGGTTCTTTTATCTTTCAAGTTATTCATAGTGCTCATTAGATATAAATCCCAAGTGACTCAAAGAATAGAGCTCTGCTCCCCGGCAACGGCGCCAGAAAATAGTCTTGATAACCCACAAGTATAGGGGATCGCAACAGTTTTTGAGGGTAGAGTATTCAACCCAAATTTATTAATTTGACACAAGGGGAGCCAAAGAATATTCTCAAGTATTAACAGATGAGTTGTCAATTCAACCACACCTAGAAACTTAGTATCTGCAGCAAAGTGTTTAGTAGCAAAGTAATATGATAGTAGTGGTAACGGCAACAAAAGTAAATACAGCAAAGGTAATGTCTCCAAAGTAGCAATCACACACTTATTACATCAAAAAGTCTCCAAAGAGAACTTATTACAATAATATGGCTTAAGGCCATCTAATGCGATAACAACGGAAGGCTTGGAAGATAAAGTGAGTCCATCAACTCCAACGACATAGCTGAGCTGCATGGCAACGACCTAACGAACCTTACTCCTCGTCTGAAAAGTCTGCAACATAATACGTTGCAGCCCTAAATGGGTCAGCACATGGAATATGCTAGCAATGTAACACAGTAGAGCAGAAACAGAATAATGCTATCACTATATGCATATATGGCTGGTGGAAAGCTCTATGGTTACAGTTTTTGCGAAAAGCCAATTTTTCCCTACAACAAAGGAATAGATTTTAATTTAACTATCATGGTAGTTGAAACATCATTGAGAAGGTTCCTCCAACTCAATCCCAATTAAAGTGATTAACAACCCAACAATATTAATTAAACATGATGAGATACATGTGATAACCCAAGTACTAGATACTCAGGAATTGTCCATAACCGGGGACACGGCTAACCATGATTAGATTGTACGCTCTGCAGAGGTTTGCGCATTTTTCCCCACAAGACTCGATCTCCTCCGTTGGATTTCTCGCACTACAGGGTGTTTGAGAAACGGATGACCGAGACCCAGTCTTTCAGAAACATTAACTCTCTACTCCGGATAGACCATACCAAACCTACATCCCACTACCTGCTAATCTGCCTCTTCAAGAGCTTCACGTAACTTACTCAACTATGCTAGAGCCCATAATAGCTTGTGGCTGCACACGGAAGTTTCTAGCATGAATCATCTCAGTTCCCTTTGACCTGGGTGGCGGTCCATAGGAATATCACACGGGTACTCCGGGATTTCCAAAAAAAATACAGGCAACACTGGGTACTCTAGGTGCCTCAATCCACCCAGTTGTTTGATTAAGTTGCCAACTTAAGTTGAACCATTAATTTAACAATCTCACATCTGTCATGGATATCACTCAAACCCAAACCACGTCTACGAGCATAGCATAGCATAGTATATAAGCAACACGTAGAGTAACTCCCAAGGGTTTGAATGTAACAGGGCAATAGGTTCTACCTCATCAACTACTTCCCAACCCGCAAGTTAATGACATCCTAATCATGCAATGTTTGAGGATTGGAACTAATGCAAAAAACAGGGTGATAATGGGATATGATCAAAGTGTTACTTGCCTTGCTGACGATCTGCGATACCTAGGGACTCGTAGTAGCACGCTTCGCACTCCGGGTGTTCTATCGCAAGCAAACAATAGCATACATAAGTAACAAGCTACGATGCACAAGCAAAACTCAAATAAAAGAGGTTGACCAGAAAGTTCAAATTAAGAACTCTGGTTCGCAAAAAGAATAAAATCAAACGGAGCAATGAAACTCAAACGGCGAAAGAGAGAAGCTTCGTTTACTAATCTGAAACTAGGTAAAATTTTACAGTAGGGAAAACTTGTTTGAGTTGGTTAAACGGAAAGAGGGTTTCGAGACGAAACTCCAGGCGCTTGAATCGCCTGATTCCAACTAACGAGCGAAAAGATAAACAGAAACTAAGATCGGATCAGAAATCACGATTAGAGAAAATCGCGGATGAAATCCGATAAAAGAAAACTAACGAACAGACTAACGAATGAGCGTTCGTTAGTTGTATCTAACGGGCGAAGAACCATTCATTAAAATGAATGTTCGGACGAACGTCCGCTAACTAGAAGAACCAAGAAAACCGGCGATCCGAAAAAAACAAATCTAGGGTTTAAAAAAACGAACGGTTTTAGAAAGAAAAACCGGCGGTGGGGCGCGGCGGCTACCTCCGGCGGGAGATCCGGTGAGGCGGGGCAGCGGCGGGGCGGCGACTTGCGGGGCGGCGGCGAGGCGGCTGCGGCTAGGCGGCGGCAAAGCAGCGCGGCGGCTGTGGCTAGCCGGGGCTTAGCGGCGGCGGTGGTGGTGTTGGGGTGGCGGGGCAGCGGTATATAAAGGGCGGGGGTGGGGCGGCTTGGAGGAGGGGGCAAGGCGCGGCGGCGGAGAGGAGTCTGGCTCGGATGCCTTGTCCGAGTCGGCGGCGGAGGCGGCGCGCGTGCGCACGCAGGAGGCGGCGGCGGCGACCTGGAACGGCGGCCTGGCGCAGCTGGGCCTTAGGCCCAGTCAGCGCGGGAACTTTTTTTAAAAAAATAATTCCGCCGACGGAATAAAAATCCTAGAAAAATAAATAAAAATCTAAATATGCCAAAACAAATTTTCACCGCCTAAATAAAATATTTAGGACGAGATGAACATTTTCTTGGCCCTAAAGTGCAATTTTGAAAATGTGCAATTTTTCTAATGCAAATAAAATCCGAATAAAACCAAATAAAATCAAATAAATGATTTTAATATTTTTCCTCCAATATTTCAATTATTTCGGAGAAGTCATATTATCTCCACTCATTTGATTTAATATGGAATACTTCGGAGAGAAAAATTACTAAAATCAAAATCCTTGTTTCATTATTTGATAAAAATCAAATATGAAAACAGAAAAATCCCCAACTCTCTCCGTGGGTCCTTGAGTTGCTTAGGATTTCGAGGATTGCGGAACTGGAATGCAATAAAACATGATATGCATGGATGATCTATGTATAACATTCCAAATTGAAAATTTGGGATGTTACAAACCTACCCCCCCTTAAGATAAATCTCGCCCTCAAGATTCGGGCTGGCTAGAAAATAGGTGCGGGTGGTCTTTGCAGAGATCATCCTCTCGTTCCCAGGTGGCTTCGTCCTCGGTATGGTGGCTCCACTGAACTTTACAAAACTTGATAACCTTACTTCGGGTGATTCTGCTGGCAAACTCCAGAATCTTAACTGGTTTCTCCTCATAAGTCAAATCACTATCCACCATCTCAGCATGGCACTTCTCCAGCTGTGAAACGTGGAACACATCATGAACTCCTGGCAATCCTTCGGGCAATTCCAACTTGTAGGCGACTTCTCCCATCCGTTCCAAAATGCAATACGGTCCTACAAATCTCGGGGCTAACTTTCCTTTAACTCCAAAACGTTTCACTCCTCGCAAGGGCGATACTTGCAGATATGCTCTGTCTCCAATTCCGTAAGTTACCTCCTTGTGTTTTGAGTCTGCATAACTCTTCTGCCTGGACTGAGCAATCTTCAGTCGGTCTCGGATCAATTTTACCTTCTCCTCAGACTCCTTGATCAAGTCTGGTCCAAACAACTGTCAGTCTCCTACCTCGTCCCACATTAACGGTGTTCTGCATCTTCATCCATACAGGGCTTCAAACGGTGCCATCTTCAAACTGGCTTGATAGCTATTGTTGTAGGAAAACTCTGCGTATGGCAAATTGTCATCCCAACTAGATCCATAATCTAGTGCACAGGCTCTCAACATGTCCTCCAAAATTTGGTTCACTCTCTCGATCTGTCCATCTGTTTGCGGGTGAAAAGTTGTACTGAACTCTAACCTTGTTCCCAAAGTCTGATGTAACTGATGCCAGTACTTTGAAGTAAACTGTGTTCCTCTATCTGATACAATGGTCCTCGGAACTCCATGCAGACATACGATCCTGGACATATATATCTTGGCCAACTTTGCACTTGTATAGGTGGTTTTCACTGGGATGAAGTGAGCTACTTTGGTTAAGCGATCAACTACTACCCATATGGGATCGTATCCTGCTTTGGTCCTGGGCAATCCAGTGATAAAGTCCATGCCCATTTTATCCCACTTCCATTCCGGTATTGGCATAGGCTGTAACAATCCTACTGGCTTCTGATGTTCTGCCTTAACTTTCTGACATACATCACATATGGCTACATACTCGGCAATATCCTTCTTCATACGAGTCCACCAGAAACGTTCCTTCAAATCCAAATACATCTTGGTGTTTCCGGGGTGTATCGAGTATGGTGAGTCATGGGTCTCTTGAAGTATTAACTTCCTGATCTCCTGGTTATTGGTCACATAAACTCGGTCCTCAAACCATAGGGTATCGTGCTCATCTTCACGAAAACCTTTGGCCTTTCCTTTGCTCATCTTCTCCTTTATCTCAGCAATCTCCTTGTCCTCTTTCTGGGCTTCCCGAATCTTGTCCAGCAATGTTGAATGGACCTCCATTGTTGCAATAAATCCTCTAGGAACAATCTCCAATCGAAGTTCCATGATGTCCTCTGCTAATTCCTTCGGCAGTCCCTTACTTTCAAGGATATTAGCATAACTCTTCCGGCTCAAAGCGTCTGCTACGACATTGGCCTTTCCTGGATGATAGTGTAGTTTCATGTCATAATCCTTTATAAGCTCCAACCATCTCCTCTGTTGAAGGTTCAGTTCCTTCTGGGTGAAAATGTACTTCAAACTCTTGTGATCCATGTACACATCACAATGGTTTCCAATAAGGTAATGTCTCCAAGTCTTCAACGCATGCACTACGGCTGCTAGCTCCAAATCATGCGTGGCATAATTCAACTCATGAGGTTTTAGTTGTCATGAGGCATACGAAACAACTCTTCCGTCCTGCGTAAGCACACATCCAAGTCCTAAGCGAGAGGCGTCGCAATACACTTGGAACTCCTTATGTATATCTGGCAGTACTAGCACTGGGGCTCTAGTCAAACGTTTCTTCAACTCCTGGAAACTTTCTTCACAATCTTCTATCCATTTAAACTTGGTATCCTTCTTCAACAGTTCAGTCATTGGCTTTGCAATCTTGGAAAAATTCTCGATGAATCTCCGGTAGTATCCTGCGAGTCCAAGAAAACTGGGGATCTCGCTAATTAAAACGGGTGCCAACCATTCAGTGACTGACTGAAATTTACTGGGGTCTACTGCTATACCTTCTCCCGATATAACATGTCCAAGGAACCCGACTTCCTTCAACCAAAATTCGCATTTGCTAAACTTAGCATACAACTGGTGTTCCCTGAGTTTCTCGAGAACTAAGCACAAATGCTCCTTGTGCTCCTCCTCGTTCTTCGAGTATACCATAATATCGTCAATAAACACCACAACAAACTTGTCCAAATACTCCATGAACACCTTGTTCATCATGCTCATGAAATAGGTAGGGGCGTTAGTCATCCCAAACGACATGACCGTGTACTCGTATAATCCATATCGCGTTGTGAATGCCGTCTTCGGTATGTCCTTCTCTCGTATCTTCAACTGATGATACCCAGATCGCAAATCGATCTTCGAAAACACTTTAGCTCCTTGCAACTGATCAAATAGATCGTTGATCATCGGCAGTGGGTACTTGTTCTTAATTTTCACTTCATTCAATGCTCGATAATCAACAACCATCCTCAGGGATTTATCCTTCTTCTCAACCAAAAGTACTAGCGCTCCCCAAGGTGATGAACTTCTTCGGATATATCCTTTCTCCAATAACTCCTTGATCTGTTTCTTAATTTCTTCCAGATCATTTGCGGGCATCCGATAGGGTCTCTTGGATATTGGTCCTGTTCCTGGTAACAGCTCTATCAAAAACTCAATATCTTTGTCCGGTGGCATGCTTGGTAACTCCTCTGGAAAAACATCTGGGTAATCCTTCACTACAGGCACTTCCTCCTGAACAACTCCCGTAAGGGCATTCACTTGACTCCTCCTAGGCACATGCCTAGATACATACTTAATCCTTTTTCCTTCCGGGGTGGTGAGATAAATCGACTTACTAGCAC